>NC_066579.1:6202800-6505400 GCF_024323335.1 Lathyrus oleraceus | reverse complement strand
TCCCTCATGGCATCATAACATTGCATTTGCATAGCCTCAAGGATCTTTAAGCATCTTGGTTCCCTTTGCCTTTGGGTGGGACTCTTTGTGAGTGGTTTGAGATCACCAAGCATGCTTGAATTGTATATCATTGATTTTCTCATTTTTGTTTGCTAACCAAAAGCACAAAAATATGTCACTAACATCTTTTGGTTGTAGCTTGAGCCATCACAAGGCCAAAAGCTTCAAAGAGGTCATTGGTACAAAGACATGGTCAAGAGGAGGAGAAAGCAAGCGTGGTAATGGTTCCCAAAGCTCTCATCCATCAAATATGCCCCCTAGTATCTCAATTCATCATGTTTGATCAAGGCAAGTCAAAGGATTTGAGATTTGTTCCCCAAAGAAACCCTAATTCATTTGTGCACTACAATGCCTTGCTCATGAAGCAACCTCAGCCCATGGTCAGAGACAATCAAGGGAAGTTTCTTTAATTCATCATTTCATGCATATTTGAATTTATTTGAGTGTCCTCAATCATCAATTCATCAAGGTATGAGTTGTGGACTTGAAAAGTTGATCAGTCAATTCATCTGACTACTTTGAAATGCACTGAGACCTAACGTTTTATGTGTTGGTCAAATTGAGATGGTTCCAAACGTAAAAATGTTCTTAAGGACAATATGAACAACTTTCATGTTCATGAAAAATTGATTTGAAGCTTGGAAGACCATCTGCCATTCCAATACATTATGGGTCATTTTGACTGAAACCCTAATTTTGGGTCAACTTCCCAAGGACATAACTCACTCATTTTTTATGATTTTGATGTGGGATCAAATGCATTGGAAAGCTTAAGATGTATAATTCAAATGTTATGTTGAACAAAATTTCAAAATATCAAAGAATACACATGTGATAATGCAAGACATTATAGGTCCTTTTTGACCAAATGCATTAAAAGTAAAATAAGTCCAACTTCAAGTGCCCATAACTCTTTCATCAAAAATCCAAATGATGCAAAATTTAAGTCCATTTTGATTTTCTTGAAAAGATCTACAACTTTGATGTTTGAGGTTTTTCCATTTGGAGCTTGAATCATCAAAACAAAAGGGCTTGAAAGTTAACCAATTTTAGAAACCTTGCCTTGACATGTTTTGCACATCACCCTTCAAGCTCAAATTTCACTAATTTCCAAGGCCCAAATGAAGTTTTGACCAACATGACGTTTGTTCCTTATGCAATAAGCTTTCCAACCATTACTCATAAGCTTGCATTTGGATTTTGGACATGGGATTTTCGAAGGCTTCAATGTAATAGTGCATTTTGTGAAAATCATTTCAATTGCCATGCATGATCCATTAATACACAATTTGCACGTCCAATTTGTACATGATGATGATCAGCTGCCAAAACCAAGTGGAATTGGGCCCTCCATGCGCCTGTACAGGCCCATGCATGGAGGCCCTTTCCATTCATGCAAATTTGAAATCATGCATTCAGCATTGCCTTGCCTATAAATACAATGCTCATGCCTCTCATTTCACTAACCTGAAGGCGCCTGAAACTCTGTTGGATTGAATCCCCACCCCCACACTCAAAGGAACTATCTTTTTTTCTCTAAAAATTTCAGATCTAGAATTCAATTTCCTCGACTATTTTCTTTGATCTAAAAGTTCCTAGACCTCTTCACCTTGATCCATTGGACTTCTGTTTTGATAAAGCAAGCAAGGTTTCGTGCTTAATTCACCAGAACTCAAGCTTGCACTCCAACTGGTAATTTCCTCGATTCTCTTCATCCATGGACTTTCTTGCTTGGATCTAATGTTGGCTGAAGTCCTCTCAATAGAGGCATTTGATTTGTGCTTTCAATTTTGCAAAAACATGAAGTTCATGATAAACACCATCATACTTCCAGCTCTGATTTCTCCATTTATAGGGATCTAGAGTGGAAGTGCATGGTATAGGAGTGATGTACATCACTTCCTCTTTCGATTGATATATAGATCGCCTCATTTGGTGGCCATTTGCATTTCTGCATTTTTTTGAACATGGTCGGAATCTGGGAAGCTCACCGGAGAAGATGAAGTTTCCGGTGGCTTCATCGTGTCCAGTTTGAATCTGGACCGCTTGATCAGATTTCCAAATGCAATCAGGAGCGTTGCTTGTTATGACTTTTAATTTCTTCACGGGTGCACGCATTGACTGTGGTGTTTCATGAGCGCGCGCCTCTGGATCCTTGGATCTGTCAGCTCAATTAATGAGCTCAGATCCAAGGGCTCTCGTTTTTTGCATTTTCTGAATTTCTTTTTATTTTTGTTTAGTTCCTTTTATTTCAAAAAATCATATCTCTCTCATTTTAATTCCAAAAAATATGGGACCAATTGCATTATTTCCCAAATAAATTCTAGTTTCTATTTCTGATTTTTAATATTTTTTATTTCATCATTTGTTATTTTTTTTATGAATTTTCTCTTTTCTGGTTATTTTTAATTCATTTTAAATAGTTTTTGATATTCAAAAAATGCAAAAATATTTTCCTAACCTATTTGAATGATGATGGATCTATGAAAAATATTCTCATCAATTTTTGAATTGATTTGAGATTTATTTGAGATTTTAGTTCAATTAGGTTATTTTTATTCATTTTTAATTGATTAAAAATAGTTTCTGACTTTTAAGAATGCTGAAATTTTTTACCAAACTTTGTTTGACCTTGTTGAACTTAGGATAAATCACTTGGACCTTTCAAGGTTGATTTGAAGTGATTTTGAAGTTTGACCTTTCTTTAATATTTTAATTCAAGTTTATTTTTAATATTAAAAAATGCCAAAAATATTTTATTCTTTTCTTGACTTCCAATCTTCATCTCACTTCTGTTTTTGATTGTTTGACCTTGACTTTCAATGTTATTGGTCAACATATGAGGATTGGTACATTTTATTCCATTTAATGCATTTTATTTTTTCATTTTCATTTTCCTTTATCCATATTCTCCTTCTTCCTCTACTTCTTTTCTTTTAGATCAATGAGTTGAAGGTTGATGAGTTAGCATTGATTAGGGAGACTTAACATTCCTTGATTCAAATCTAATTCATCTTGATCAATTGATCAAGTGAATGGCTTTGCATTAAGGATATGTTGTCTTCTAAATCATGCAAATGGCTTAAACCAATACAAGATCAATTCTTTTCTTCTTTTTGGCATGATAAGTTGTTGGGACTTGGTTCACTAATCAAGACTCATAACTTGTGTTTGTTCTCTACATTATTATTGACCGACCTCAGATAGTTGTGACTTCTACATAAGTCCAATTACGATTGCTTAACATAGCGCTAAATTTTGCCTTATGGCACACTAACTACTAACACTAACTATTGACAATTAACATTTACTTTATGCCATTTACTTTATGCAATTTACTTTAATGCAATTTACTATTCTTGCACATATTATTCATTTGCTTTTTCCTTTGCTCATTGGAGCACATGTTTATGTTAATGCCATTTTCCTTTTGCCCACTTGGGTCTATAATTGTGTACATATTATTTTGCTTGTGTTTTTTTTTTATTGTGGTGAACCAAAATGCCAAGAAATGGACTTAGTTTCTAGGACCTTCCCTATGCAAAGAAATGGAGAATTGGACTTAGTTTCTAGGACCTTTCCTTATGCAAAATTGGAGTAAATGGACCTTAATGATGAGGATGAACTTTGAAAGGACTATCTTCTAAACTCCCTCTTGTCCATTCTATGATTGTTTATAGAACTTTTTTGATGTGTGTTTTCTTGTGCTAGGGGATTCCAACCTTGAGTAACTTTGAAGAACCATTACCATGAACATCCAAAGATAAAGATACAAAAGCCATTGAAGGATTCTTAGAAGCATGACCTGTGTGTTGATTGCTTGAAATATTTGCTTGTGATTCCTTATTCCAAAGGATAGGAGCTACTTGGATCATCAATATGATCTCAAGAGAGGGACTCCTAGTGTGGTTTCATTTCTTATCCCTTGCCTTTTTATTTCACTTAGGACTTAGCCATTCTTCTTCTTCTCTCCACTCTAACCCAAGCTAAAACTTTTTGTGCAAACATTTCATTTGTTTTCAACATTAGAAACCTAAGCCTTATGCTTTTGATTTTCAAACCTTCTCTTCATAATACTTATTTTGAATTGAACCTTTTAATCCACTTTGACTATTTTTGTACATACTTCTAATTTGTAAATATAACCCATTCAAATTTCTTTTGTGGTTCCACTGGCCACTTCTTAATCAAATTTTTTCATAACCTTTAGCTATTAGGTTTGAGTTATCTTTATGGTAGATGTAATACTCACCTTTGTCCTTAGTGATGGACAATGAGCCTTCCATGCTTATTATAGGGTTCACCCCTCACTAGCATGTTGAAGCTATCCTCACATGGTGGACTTGTGGTTTTAGGTTGAGTTTTCTCCCTTTGATAACAAAAGACCTTAAGGCTTTTGGACCAATCAATCCACTCATTTGTTTTGAGATTTTTATCCCGAACTACGAGGTTTTGATCCTAATCTTTTTATAAGATGGTACGTAGACAATGGGTTCATCCATCCAAACACAAAATGTAAATAAACTTGTATATTCTTTTCTCATCTCTTCAATCATGTTTGCACAAACAAAATTTTCACAAAACAACAACCTTCACAAGTGTGAAAAGGGCTCCCTAGGAGTACCTAGGATGTTTTGGGTGCCTAACACCTTCCCATTGCATAACCAACCCCCTTACCCAGATCTATGTTTCTTTTACTAGTTTTTTGTTAAAACTTTTAGGTTTTTGTTCGCTTTCTAACCATTCCTTTGGATAAATAGAAGTGTGGTGGCGACTCGACTTGTATGGTTTACCTTGGATTTAGTCAATGTCTCCAAAGGTAGTGAATACCCCGCTACATACACCAAACTTATTATAATAGAAAATTGATTTGTTGACTTTGGTCAACTGATGACCAAAAAGTCAACAGTTAACCAAAAATCAACTCTATTGTAAAAAATACATTTTTGACATTTCTTTTGTATGGACAGTGTAGAACAAAATGAAAGTTTATGCATGAGAAAAGATCTTGTGAAACATGCTTTATACCCACTTGGGCCCTAAAGCTTATGAATGCTATAGGAACACAAACAAGAGTTAGGGTCGGGACACCTAGATGAATGTCCTCACACAGACTTCAAGAGTCAAGGCCCGCAAAGGGTCGAGAAATTAGGGTTCCTTCCCGTATGATGAGCAATACCATAATCCTCAAGCAAAACCCTCGTTAATCATGAATGAATGATGCATATAGATGTAATATGAATGAGTATAGATGAGCCTCAAGTTATAGGTTAGCTGGGAAGAGAAATGGGTGGCAAATTTTGGGGTACTTCAGCTGCCCCTATTTAATCTTCTTGAACCTAAATACAGGAATTGCATAAGCTTTTTAGGTATTCGAGGTAGAAGAGAATTAAATACTAACGTATCCAAAACTTTGCCCATTAAGAGTGAACATAATGTGATGAGAGTTTTGTGGTTTGCCAAGCAAGGGTTGGGCTTTGGGTTAGTCAATAAATATTGGATTTTTGAATTTTCTTATTTTCACGGTTTCATGTTATGCTTTATGAATGATAAGCATGAGTGAAACGATGTGATTTATGCATGATAATGATTTATGCAATGGTTAAGCCAGATGCTCAGATAGAGGGCGGCAGGGATTTTTGGGGCTAGGATAAGGTCATGTTGACATGATTCTCCGACACCTACGTCAAGCTTAAAAGTTGTTGTAACACTTCTGGATTATGTCCGAAACATGGAGATAGTTCGTACCTGTGTAGCTTGCCTCTGCCTCTGTATACTGAATATCTGCACCAACTTCCCCAATCAACGGTCGTTGAGCAGTCTCATCATCTAAGTATTTCAACCTGGTTTGCCCCAACATTTTTGAAACTATATTCCCTTGATCAACCATCTTGGGAAGGATTGACTTCTCGTGCTCTTGGGTTAGCTTGCCCCAATATGAGCCTTGAAGTATCTTTTGCCCCTACCTGGCTGATTAGAGAGATTTGCAGAATCTCGACGTGGTTGCCCCAGATTGATTGACTCTTGAAGATATTTGAGTTAAGGGATATCAGGAATTTGTTTGACTTCTCCATTGTAAGCTTCCTTGATGTCAAATGACTACTCGCATGTAAAATGCCCGTTTTAAGAATAATAATTGTAATGTCATGTTCATGCAAATTTTGAAACTCAAGTGTGATCACTAAGATTATGACATCTAGCAAACGAATCACTGCTTAGAATGCCATATCAGTATCAATACAGATGACAAGCAAATCTTTAGGAGTCAGCTTAACGCGATCTCACCATAGTATGATTTTGAAATATACCATGCTTCAATTAGGTCTTTTGAGGGTTGTAACATGGCCTAGTTCACGGTTTTAGAAGGAAAGGATATAAGGCTCAAAACCTATTCTAACCCACCCATACTTTGTGATGTTCTCTAGTCTTACGTTTAATTAGCTTAAAACAAGCATCCGTCTTTCAGAAAAGGATTTTGGATATTGTTAGATATGGTTAGGAACCCTATGAGAGTTTGGAGCGATAGTCACTCACCTTCTGCTTTTGTTTGTAGTCACATAGATTTGCTCTTTCTGAGGATTTTGATGATGATCCTCTGATTCTCTTATTTTTTGTTTACCCTGATTTTGCCTGGGCTGATCCTTTGGGTCGACTGCCCACCGGGATGCCCTAATTCTTGCCTAAGTCAATCTTGTTTTCAAGTTCTTGACTTAGCGGGATTTTCATTTGCTTTTGATTTTTTTCATTTTGTTTCATTTTTTCTTTTTGTTCTTGAGCAAATTCTGTGATACTCTGTTTGTTTGATTTGTTGCACAGGTTCGTGAGTATCTCACTCCTTTTGATGGGTAAGGGATAACCATTTGAAATTGTGATTCCATCCTCTTGAGAGGTATATGATATGATTGATCACTATGAGATATTCTCCTTCTGAATTCTGAATGCAAGTCTAAACTAACTGAAGACTACCCTTCCCCTGGTTTAACATGAGGGTTTATATGTATAAAAGAAAGAAACTCCTACTACAAGGCCCAAAGGGGTTGACTAAGGATTAACTTCCTTATATCTCCGGTGTTTAGGGATTGAACAATGCCTTACATTATCAGCATAGTCTTATTCAAAAGCATGCATGCAACGATCTTGCGTATTGTAATTGCATCATTCTCTTTTGATTTTATTTGACAAATAATATGATACTGATAAAATAAAGTATGAGTGAACACGAATGGATTTAATCAAAACATGCACGTTTATTCCATTATGATCATTATTAAAAAACAAACAAGTTCACAATTGAACGATACATTTACATACAAGAAAATATTATAAATGAGACATGATTGAATCAATATGATATTTCTAGCCTTGATACTCCTCTAAAGAAGCAACTGAGTCTGAGTAACCATCTTCAATACTGACTGTGTTCACAACTTGTCCACAGTGGCCCGGCAACGGGTTGGTCATGACATTGGGTCCTGCCTTAGAGAATGACAAAACCTTATGGTCGATAAGCTCTTGTACTCTTGACTTGAATAATCCACAATCTTCGGTAGAATGCCCTATGTAGCCAGCATGAAACGCACAAGAAGCGTTAGGATTGTACTTAGGCCCATAAGGATAAACAGTTGATGGTATTTCTTTTGGCACAATTGCTCCTTGCTGGACAAGATAAGGTAGCAACTGAGCATATGTCATAGGGATCTGATCACGTTGAGGACGCTTTCTATCACACTGTCTGGTCTACCCTTGCCCTCGATGGTCACGTGGCACAATTTGTTGACTTTTCAGAGTTTAAGTCTGAGGAGGCTACTGATATTGGGACGTGACACCATGTGGATATGAGTAGCATGGCATAGACATCCAAGTTACTTGCAACGGAGCATAAGTTGGAGGAATAGCCATTGGACGAAACATTTGAGCAGAGTGCCCCAAGCCAGGATTGATTGTCTGATAAGAAGTCTGGCCATAATGACCTCCAGATGAGGTATAGGGTGCACCAACATAGGTGTACTGAGGTGCCACAACAGTAGATGATGCCCCAAGATAGGATAACAACATTCCATGATGGTATCCTTGATTCGGATACTGCATAGCAGGTTGAACCACATGTGGAGTAACTTGCACATGAATCGGAGGCCCCTTGTATTCAAACCTTTTCTCAATAGGCACTTCAGCAATCGCAGGTGTAAAGCTCAACAGCTTCTGATCGATGACTTCTTGAATTCTAGCCTTGAGAACATGACAAGCTTCTGTAGAGTGCCCTACGTATCCAGCATGGTATCCATACGTGGCATGAGGGTCATGCTTATGGTTGTAGGGAAACTTAGCAGGCTCGATCTGTTTAGGCACAATTGCCCCAACCTTAACCAATATAGGTAGCAGATATGCGTAACTCACAGGAATTGGATCATAGTGAGGACATCTCCCTTCTTGATCTTTGTTTCTTGTTGATTTGCTTCAGCTTCAGGTTCTGGTGGTTTTGAGCAGGCCTCTGATGTGGAGGTACACACTGTTCTGGAGGAAGAGGTGGTGGAAAGCCTGCAACAACCTTCTATTTGTTATCTTCCTTCATAACGTCTTCAACTTTCTCATCAATCACAACCTGATTTGGGAAGTTTGTTGTCATGCTATACAGGAATAGTCCCAAAACCATGTCAGTTTTTTCAATGCTCTTAGTCTCTTCCATGATCCTCGAATGACTGGTGTCGGCGAATCGTTGTCTTTCTGACGAAGGAATGGATAAGGTGAGTTTTCTGGTTAACATGCATGAAGTGAAAATGGATGAAAGCATATGTTAGGGATGAAATGCAAATAATTATGCAACACCCGTAGATTCAAGGCCTTGGTGGTATAGCAACCCAAGTTCTAGGCTCTAACACACATGTACAACAATGCAATAACATAGGTTAACATCACCAATAATCCGGATAAACTGTGGATACTGCTTGATGCTTGGTCAAAGGTTCAACGTCCATGAGAACAAGGGTATGTAGAGGCCATGGTTTCCTGCATAAAGATCCCATATTCCCCTCACAGGTAGGTTCTAGTCTTCAAAGGCAACCTAGAAGGTTCCTAGAGTCAACGACCCAGTTCGAGATATCAGTGCCTTACACGAATGACTCGTCGGACAATGATGCTCCCAAAAGGATCTACTCTAGGTGTGACGTCTCGTGTCAACCATAATCGTGGAATAACTCCACGGAGGTCAAACATGACTCTAGTCACGTTGTTATCCTGTGTATATACTCAAGCTCGGGTATAGAGCTTCTCTCTCATGTAATCTATCCCAACCCAACAGGGAGTATAACAGATAATATCCATAATATGAAGCAAATGAATGTAATGAAAGCGAGTAAGCCGCAAAGATAAACACCTAAGCAAGCTAAGAAATCAATCAAAACTAGGCTCGACTCCTTTTAGCGTCTAGGAAATGCTCCAAGAAACTACATCCCCAACAGAGTCGCCAGCTAAAGTAGCGGAAATATACCCGAACGTATTGCACGCTCGAACATACAACAGAGTCTCCATCGAACTTTATTTATCCCCAAAGGGAAGGGAAAACATCGATAAAACCCGGGGGAAAGAGATATGCTGGGTAAGGAAGTCGGTTATGCAAGGGGGAGGTATTAGCACCCCAAGCATCCATGGTACTCCATGGGAACCATTTTGATTGTTCTCGCTCGAATAGGTGTGATATCTAAGATTACTCGCAAAAGAATGGAGAAAGGAAAGGAATAGATAAAGTGCTCGGTGAGGATTGGGGCCCTCATGCCTACGTATCCTCATAGTGCAATGAGGAATTCAGAGCTTCGTAGTTCAAGGAACTAGAGACAAGAGGTGTAAAGAAATGTGATCAGAAGTATGGTCTGAACCAAAGGATAATGTTGTTTTAACTTTAACAAGGGTGAAAGCGTGAACCCAAGAGTAAATAGGTATGAACCGACAAGTGAGGGCGTATAACACTTGTATCACTGTACTGGAACAACCGAAAGGAGATGAATTAGGTGTTTGGGGTAAGGGCCAAACAACTCTTAATTCACAGGGAGGTACAAGATGGAGCACAAAGGTATAATGTATTTGGCTCAAAGATAACTGGTATATCACATGGAGTGAAGGAAGGTAGATTAAGACTGTATTATAGAGGTGAATGGAATGAAGTGACCAAAGTCACAAAATAGAAGAAATTGGTAACAAGTGACTGACAAAGTATTATCTGATATCGAAAGGTGAAAGTGTATTGGAATCCCTAAGAGAAATGAGATTTCTACCATAGAGGGAAACAACGTTAATCGATACGTGGACTAGCAGACCACCACTATAGGGGTTTGGCTAAAAAATAGGAAGGAATTAAGTGTTTGGGATGAGAGCCAAACAACTCTAGGTATGAAATGCAGACTATTCGTTAGGCGTCCTAAAAGGGTGTATATGGAATTCCGAAGAAGGTATGTTTCAATGTCAAAGAGACATTAGGTCACTGGATGAACGATTTATGAATGAAAGTAGGTAATGAATAGTGAAAGATATGAATGGTTCCCTAAGGAGAAGGGAGAAATAATTAGGAGTATGCTCGCCAAGGATTCACATCCTCATGTCTAAGTATTCTCATCGTGCAATGAGAAAATCAGAGCAATCGTAGTTCGGAACTACGAGAATAGAGAGAGATATGCTTGTCTAAGCAACAGGGACTCACAAGACAAACACTAAGTCAAGGGATAACTACAATGCAAGGATTAGTGTATCACTTGCTGGGGAATTGGCAATTCAAGATCAAATCGGGATAGTAGCTTGAATCCAAGAGAAGGATAGACTCTTAATCGAAAAGCAAAGTGGCGTGTTAGCCAAAAAAGAATTAATTAAATGTTTAGAATAAGAGCCAAACAACTCTCAATTGAAGAGAGGGACTGTCATTAGGACGTCCTAAAAGGATGAACAAGGAGTCCAAGGAGAAGTATGATTGATCTCAAAAAGATGGTATTGGTAGCATGAATGAAGAATGATTGATTGGATAGGAAAGATAAGTTGATAAATAAGATAGCTCGCGAAGAAACTGTGTTTTTCCTGCCTACGTACCCTTATAGTGCAATAAGGAAGTCAGAGCTTTCGTAGTTCATCCCACTAGGGCTGAAAAGAAGATGATGGAGGCAAAAGAAATGAATGATTGAGATTGAATTGATTAGAATGGAATGGAGAGTGAAGTGATAGGAGACTTGACAGTCGATTGATGGGAATCACACTAAAGTCTATGAATAAGGGCCAACACTTTGAATATTTGGGGCATACGCCCCATACGCAAAGTAGCTTTAGACAAGGGTAGGAGAGACTCCCTCTCATCATTCCTCATTACTTAAAACTTGAAACGCATGATACTTATCTTGACTGACAAGTTGTTGGTGAAAAACCTTTGTTGTTGACCCTTGTGTTGATGTAGTCTTTGCATGAAGAAGACTTGGTAGTTTAATGGATTCGTATTGTACTAAAGTCTATGAATAAGGGCGAACGCTTTGAATATTTGGGGCATACGCCCCATACGCAAAGTCGCTATATACAAGGGTAGGAGAGACTCCCTCTCATCATTCCTTATTACTTAAGGCTCATTTCGTACGATTTGAATCGTATTTACCAAGTGTTGGCCTTTGATTTGTCTTGTATAATCCACTGTTTGGTGTGACCGAGGATGTCTTGGTTGAAGATATTGAGTTGAGGCCTTGAGCTCCACAGCTTGGAAGAAAAGTCTTATTAAGTGACCAAGGGTCTTTTGGTCACTCAATTTAGATTGTCGGATTATACAAGTTCAAAGGATTTAATTAATCAAAATTGCTTTTGATCAATTTAATCATGGGTTTTGATTTGGTTTTATGGGGAACTAAGTTTGGATTTAATCAAAGTTAGTAATTGTTAGAAACTATCCTAAGGGATCATGCATTAGAAATTGATTAAAAATTCTAAGTTAGAAGTCCTAAGGGAGCATGTGCAAATTCTAAAACAAAAATACCAAAATAAGCCCATAAGGGCAAAATTGTCATTTGCAAAAATTGTCAAATTCTATGGTCTAAAGTTAGTCCTAAGTTAATGTTGAAAAATGACGTAGTTCTAAATTCAATCAAGAGCCTAATTAGAATTTAATCCAATTCCTAATTGAACTCTAATGAAAATTCTAATTAAAACCTAATTAAAATTCTAAAATCTAGATTAATCCTAAAATTCTAAAATCATGATTTTATTCCTAATTGTCAATTACTAACCGAGTTAAACTAACAATGTGCTAATTAAGCTAATTAAATTGTAAAAAAAACAATTAAGAAGATATGCCCAATGTAGTTTTTTGTGTGCAGGAAGCAATGTCCCCAAAAAGGGTGGTGTGTGAAGTAAAAATGAATTTGGGCTGCGTTTGGGCCCACTCCAACTTTCAAGCGCTCAGGGGGGTGCGCGTTGAAAATGAGAGGTGAATTAGAAAATAGGCTAATGGGCTTGGTTAAGCCCAGTTCAACTTCTTTCCAAAAGTACAGGGAGGTGTGTTAGTAATATGTATGGTGTGAAAGGGAAATCAATGGGCCTAATTGGAATAATCCCAAACCTCACACCTCTGTTGACTTGTCTAAGTCAACAGAAATCAAATGGATCTTCATGCACGCGCTCCACCTTCACTCTCTCTCACCGTCCGTCCACCGGAACTCGTCGCGCCGGCGTCTGTCACCGGCGACGGTGGCGACCTACCCTAAATAACCACCACCATTGGATGCACGAAGCTATGCTAAACACGAATATGGAAACGAATTTGGGAAATGGCTCTCATATTGGTCTAATCGAGCCTAAACAGTGGAAGAACCCTAGCCTCTCTAAGTCAAATTAAATGGCGTTGATCTTGAATTAACCTCTAACACCATAGGGCTTCTACTCCTCATGCCAAATACTACCAACTGGTGAACACAGAGCAAGCAAACACAAGTGAAACGAAAATTACATACCGAAGAAGACGATCAGAATAATTCGCTGGTGAGTTCTTGATCTTTCCTTGCACGTTTCTGCTTTCTCTTTCTTCTTCTTCTTCCTCTTCTATTGAAATTGGTAATATGAGCAATGAAATGGAGATGCAGTGGTTAAGCTCAAGCAAGATTGAAGCTTCAATGTGAAGCTTCAATGGCTTTTTTGAGAGAGATAGAACTTTAGTGAATGTGAGGGAGTAAGTTGCAGAGTGTGAGTTTCGAGCAAAAGTTTTCAAGGTCCTGAAATGATGATGATGAATCTGTTTAAATAGAGAAGAGGTTTGGAGCTTTGGTAGGCTTGGAATGAGGTTAAGAATTAGTTAGCATTGGCTTGGAGTTAGTTAGCATTGACTCACTTAGTTAGTAGTTATCTCAGTTAGTTAAGCTTGACTCAGTTAGTTAGGATTGATTAATGAGTGAGTGAATTGAAATTAGACTGGCTATTGTAGGTTAGCTTAAGTGGAATTGGACATACTCATGAATGATGACCTGCTGAGCAGGTTTTTCCTTTGGTGATTAATGAGTTGGTCTCTGCAGTGCTTCGTGTGAACTTCTATTTCACTTATTGAAACCATTGCAGGTTAGGGTTGGATTGAAGTCATGTTGGATTAGTTTCAGTAGAATTGGTTCAAGTGACTGGCCATTGCAGGTTGCAGGCTGAGCTTTTAAGTGGCTTCGGCCTTGCATTACTTCTTTTGCTTATGGCTTGATCAATTCTACACAAACTCACAGCTGTTTTATCTTGCTTCCTTTTACACTGCCTTAGATTAGTGTGGCAATTTGAACATGGTGATGTTTTGATGCAGGTTTGGAACAAGGTGTTGTTTAGATGTGCGTTCCACTGCTGTGATGATGGTGGGCTGCTGAGATGCTCATTGCCAGACATGCTTGGCCTTGATTACAGGTTGGTTGCAACTTATGGATAGTGGTTCACAACATGGCAGGTGACACCTGGTGTTGGCAAAATATGCAGGTCTGCACTTGGTTGATGACTGTTGTATCGAGTTAGTTCATGGACTGGTTGAACAAGGATGTTGGCTTGTCTGCAGGTATTGGTGTCTAGCAGGTTTTGTGCAAAAGTACTATGGCTTCCATTCATGTTTTCTGTCTACTGCAGGGCCAATGGTAGGTTTGTTATGGTCTTTTGTTGGTTCAAGCATAGGGCCTTGTCCTTGTAGTGTGGTGTACTGTGAGAAAGGAATGAGCACACTCATGTGGTGTTGCTGCAGTTGGTGTTAGGTTAGTTGATTGGGAGTTGGTCTCATGATGCTTGTTGTAAACCCCGGATCATGTTGTACTGAAGGTTTCACTGGTTGTAATGTTTAGCCTTGGCATGTTACATTGGGCAAGATGAATGGTCAGCTATTGCTAATGGATTTTGAGTTGCATTGACCAAGTTAGGTATGAGACATCTAGGTATCTCTACTGGTCTTGTTGTACAGGCTTGATAGGCATCATGCAGGTGTTTCTGTTTGATGTTTTGGGGACTGGTTCAGGGTCATGATGCCACTGACTTGTAATTGGCTTCACTGCATGATTATTGTTCATTGTTTCCCACCTGCTCGTTACCTTAATGAACTGGTTTTTGAAGCTTCCATGTAGGATTATGCAGGGTCTGCTACTTGCTAGGTCTGATGCTGCAGAAACATGGCAGGTATTATTCATATATGTGTGACTGTGCTCATTCTGCATTAGGTCTCAATGGTGTAACCAGATTGATGTTCCGTGCTCTCTATGTTGCTCAATTCTGTAGCACATCTTGTTCATGTATCCAATCTTGGTCTATTTTTTCTCACTTTATCTTGGTCCTAAGCCCTGTTGGATTAACTAGCTTTTGGCCTAATGCAGGTTAGATCTTTTGCAGACAAATTGTTGGTTGTGCTGGTTTTGGTTTACATTGTATGCATAGCTAATTCAAACCATGTCTTGGCATGCTTCATGGATGAAAAAGGATGTCCTTTCACAGTAGGTTTTGGTTTGGCCATTGACAGCACTTGTGGTTTTAATTCAAGGCATGTTGGAAAAATTTAAAGGCTTGACTCTTATGTTGGCTGGAACTTTGTTTGTGCAAGTTGGGTATTGCAGCAGTTGGTGCAACAAGGCAAATGCAGTATGAGGCAAGAAACTCCAAAGTTTAAGGCATGACCAAGTTGGCATTAAAGTGAAGAAACCAAGTCCACATGGTAAAATCAAGGTCAACATGGAGATGAAGCATGGAATGAGGATTAGGGTCAGCCATTTAGTGATTAGGGATGACCAAAGACCTAGGGTTGACTTTGGTCAAAGTTGACCAAAAAGTCAATTGTTGACCAAAAAGTCAACTGTTGACTAAAGTCAACAAATTTTCCAAAATTCATTTTTTGTGGTTTTCTTGTAAAATGGACAATGGATTGATGATTAGGGTGAAAATTTAGGGTTCTTGGGTTTGGGGTTGACTTTGGTCAAAGTTGACCAAAAAGTCAATTGTTGACCAAAGTCAACAAATTGGTCAAAATGTCAAACTTTGTATTTTCTTGTGTAGAATCATATATAATGGTTTAAAATGACATGGAATGGATCAAAATGGTTTGAAAAGTGATTGAAATTGGTTTTACAATTGATTCATTTATGACTTGGATGTTTGACTTTTGAAAAGAAAATAACTTGACTGATAATGTTTATGAACAAAGCCATGAAATGAGACCATAAGGTTAGGGTATTTATATAGTATCTATTAACCAATGGCATGACCAACAAGGGGCTTGAAATACAAGAAGTTTGGTTGTTCGGATGACCAGGACCAAAGACATATCCACAACCATATGAATAGAACCATTGACTTTGGGTCAAGGCCAATGCTCCAAGAAAGGTTATGCCAAGCAAATTGACAAAGGGTGAATATTGAGGGGTTATGAATGCACAGTGAAGCCACAAAGTTCATTTGATTCACCATCTTCTGATTAGGGCTTTGGAGACCAAGATAAGGCCTAGGGAAGCTCCATGAAGTCATGCCTTGAGGAATTAGGGCTTTGAAGGCCCTAGATTGCCTGGTCACACCTTTGTTGAAATCAAACCTTCACCCCTATCATTAGGGTTTCACATCCCCCATGTTGATGATATGGTTAGACCATGCCTTTGGGCTTTGATATCCACACAAACCCTAGTTTTACTAGCCTAAGTTTCTTCTGAATCCATGAGAAATGATACATGTGGATGAATTATGAATGTATGCAAGTGATCTCTGGTCATATGGTTGGATGGAAGGCTAGGAAAAAGGGAAGGCAAATTTAGGGGTACAACAATATCACCACATGAATATAACCCGTGGCCCAAACACTTCCTTACCTTGTTCAGAGAAAATGTTATGTTCTTTAAGTTGTGTTAAATTCTAAGTTTGGGCAACCCCATAAGTATCTGAAAGTAAGGTCAGTGCGGAAAAAGATCAAGAAAAACAACTATCGAAAAAAAGAAAACAAAAGAAAAGAGAAATTTGATGGAATGCGAAAAGCACTCAACGAATGAGAAACACTCAGTTGGATATAAAAAAATCAAAGAAAAAAAAGGGAACTGAGCAATAAAACTGAAAAAGAAAAGAATTGGAAATGATATGTAGAACAAACACAATGAAAAGAATAATGACATTGGCTCTGAACCCAAAATATTTGTTTTCACTTTTGTTTGTATTTACCCCACTGTAACCTAAGCCATGTTACAATCCGAAAGACCTCAAAAAGTGTGTTTTGTGTGTAGTTGATACAAAAGGAGAAACTATTCAAATTTATGAGTCGATATTGCATATTCTGAAATGTGAGTGTAAAAACTTTAACCCGGAGAGAATTTGTGAGAATGTGATATAAGCTGACAGGTGAAGCAGTACGTCTATGTGGAAGTGCGACGGAAAATCAGTTAGGGAAAGCTGGGACTATGAAAGAAAGAGTGAAAGCGTGTGGCGAAAGTTCTCAGCAGTATTGTGGTAAAAAAAATTCAGTTTTGGGAAGTGACACACTCTATCGTTTAAAATATTACTTGAGGACAGGCAATGAGCTAAGTTTAGGATTGTGATTGGTCACCATTTTTACTGTATTTTCATCACTTATTCGACAAGAAACTAAGGATTTGGAATACTTTGTTCACATTATGTTGCCTTTCATGTTATTTTTTATTTATGTAAGTTAATTAAGCATTTTTATCAATTTTTAGTTTTATTTCGTGTTTTCTGGATTCTATGATTTGGTTGTCTGTTTTTATTCCCTCCAGATCCAAGTAGAAGACCCAACTGACTCAGTGCAAGAAAGTCAAAAATTTCGACGTTTGAGGAAAGAAGTTATGAAGTTTCAGGGGGCCTGACACGGCCACCCGTGTCAGCTCACCTGAGAGGAAACTGAAGATGAAGGCCAAAGCAGGGGCCTGACACGGTCGCCGGTGTCAGTTGACACGGCCATGTCAGCCTAGACGCTAATTTTCCCAAATTTCGGGCTTTTAGGTGGGCTTGAGCAGCAAGTGGCGTTCTGGGGTTTTTCGACAAATGCTAAGGGATTTTCACTATTTTAGAAGAGTTTCTATGAGGGGAGGAAGACACTTTTTGGCGAGGAGAAAACAGAGCACAGAGAATTGTCTGACGATCGAGAATTACAGAGATCAAGGAATTCAGAGATCAGAAGATTTTCATGAGCAGAAGCAATTGAAGATCCAAGTCATCCAATTACTTGTAATGTCTAGTTTTTATCTTGAATCTGTTTTGAACAATATGAGTAACTAAACCCCCTAATACTAGGGGGTGTCCATAATTTATATCTGTAATGACTTTGAGTTTGCGATTGCATTAACAATATAGTTTTTCATAATTACGGTAATCTTTTGACGTGTTTAATGCTTTCTCTTTAGGACCAATTAAGATTATTGTATAGTTATCAATTAGGCTGGACCGCCATTGATAAGGTTTTCATAAGATTACTCTGTAGTAGATATCACCTAGGACTAGGGACACCCTGTAAGAACCAGAGGATTCTTGATATAATAAGGATTAACTTCAACGGTAATTTCCTATGGACGTAGAAATTAGGGTTGAATGATTACAGGTTTTCTCACCAAGGCCTTGGGAGAAAATATCCTTGAGAACTGGTAGTAGTTAATTGATATTTGTTGATGCAATAGTGACTCAAAGTTGTTACAAAGATAAATTATACACCTTTCCTGGCATGTTCCTTTTTTCCTTGAAACCATTACTTTTACAGTTTTTATTTTATTTTCCCTTATTTTTATAAGTTTGAATTTAACAACCCCAACGCTAGTTTTTGTTTAATTGAAAAATGATTTAAACTCGATATTAACGCGCAGTCCTTGAGATCGACATTCGGAGAATTTCCTTTTTATTACTACAAAAGGCAAAATAGTACACTTGCTACTTTTCCGATCAAGTATGCAGGAGAATCTCATTGTCTTAGTCAAAACAAAATACTTTATGGATTGCTTCTCTTCTAAGCAACCTTCACAGAGTTTGTTGGGCATCACAAAAATTGGTATATGATCGCGACTTTATGAGTCGAATTTGGGGTACAAACTGCAAGTGCACAGTTCTATCGCGTAGTTTTAAAAGATATCGATCCCACAGGGACTTATGAATCGATATACCGTTTTCTAAGGTTACTTCGTAAAGCTAAGGCGGGTAATACTTTGCTTGTTTGGGGAAAAGTTAAAACTAAAAATAGGATCTAAATTGAATATCAACTAAACGGATATCGGTATGCAGTTCGTCGTAATTAGGGAATCAATTCTTCGTTGGTTTCTTGGTTTTAAAATAAATCTTTTCAGTTGACACTATTGATTAAAAGTCTTATCTCAAACTCTCGCTCTGTTGAATAAACTATGATTTTATATTAACGTAGCTGTCACTTATTAGTTAAGTCAAAAACCACTTTTTGAAAACAATAGAATCCGTAAAAACTCTGTTTAAGAAAACACTAATCGTTTAAACACCCTTGTCTCAAACTCTCGCTCTGTTGACTTAGGTTATATAATTAAATTCAAATGCTTAACTCTCGCCCTCACATTCAACCTTTAAAAATACTTTTTGAAAAAGATTAGAATTTAATTAACTCTAAAAATTGCTCTCGCCCTGATCTAAAATTAATGTCCAATTTACAATGTCCAGTCAAAAACTCAAACTCTCGTTCTATTGATTTTAACTTCTTTATGTCTTTTACTTTCGTACAAAAACCTTGTTATTAAACCTGTAAATTGAGACCGTGAAAAGAGTGATTTTAATTTTAAACTTAATTAAACCAACTTAGTTTTGATTACTTCATTCCGCTTACTCTACATACCGATACCTAAATAAATTAGCCAGACATGCTAAACAAATCTAAATAATTATCATGCATAAACAAATTCATCTCAGGCAAATAATATAAATCAACAATAAAGCAGGGCATATATAAATTCAAACAATAATTAAAGAACCTGAGTAATTAATAGCAGTCTTGAACATCCACCACAGACCGGTTGGATTTGTTCTTGAATTCTTCAATCAGACAGAAAAATAAAAGTGAAGGAATAAAAATCTAGGGTCTAACGTAAGGTTAGATCTAGTGAAAGGTACACAATAGTTTCCGGTGTAGAAATTATTGTGCGAAAAATTAATTAATTGCTGGAAAAGAAAATAGAAATTGCCAAGGAAAAAAATATAAAGACTGTAAAAATAATGCTGTAAAATATGCTTGCACTGCTGGAAGAGAAAAAGCGCGAAAAAGAGAAACGGCGAAGAAGAGAGACGTAGGGTTTGCCAAAAAAAACTACTATTTATATTGGTCACTTGTTGTAACTGTTTCCAAAGGTCTTCCGTGTAAAGAGTCTTCACGTTGCAAATGGTCAAGCGTAACAATAGGCCTCAACGTCTTTGTTGCGCTTCTGAAGCCAAAAATATAGGGGAATGGTGTGACGTCCGTCACACCATGTGTTACGCTCGTAACACAAGTAGACATGGCGTGACGCTCGTCACAGCTTGTGTGACGCTCGTCATAGGCGCAACGCCTGTGCTTTTGGGTTGGGCTTTGGCTTGGTGGAATTTGCTTCTTTTCATTTCTTTTTGCACCTCCTTTTCTTCCTTTTTCATTTGTGCTTCAAATAAGCTACCTGAGATAAATAGAAAGAAAATACCGAGTAATATCGAATAAAATGAAGTAAATTGAAGTAAATAATAATATAATTTAATTAAATCGAGTCCTAGAATGTGATATTATTTCATGTTATCAAACTCCCCCATACTTAGACCTTTGCTTGTCCTCAAGCAAAATACAGTATTGAACTCGTTTTAAAAATTTAGCCAGATGAAATTTCAAAACACACATCAATTCGTACTAGGTTGCAAGTAGATTTTGTTTAGAAGTAACTTGAATTTAATCTCGACATCAAGAACTACCGTTACCACATCTGATAATCTTACCTCATGCAAACCAGTTCGAGTCATGCTATTATAGCTAGCCTGGTTCTTTTTCTCTTATTTCACCCGTTTTCATTCTAGCGAAATCACATTAAGCCCTTTATCGTTTCGCGCACATAGTGGAGTGACCGGTTAGTGATCATGATCCCCTTTTTAGCTTGAAGCTCTGGTACATGAGTCGGATAACTTCGTTACTTAGCCCATTGCGAATTGCGGGGGATCGGACCGTAGTCCTCCCTACCAAGTTCAGTACCAGATACCTGCTGAACCAACTCATAATGGGTCTTTCGTATTATGTTTTTGTATGATCTGCAACTTTTGGATTAAATGATCTGGTAAGGATCACCTAACTTAATTAGTGCATTTCCTGATATATATATATATATATATATATATATATATATATATATATATATATATATATATATATATATATATATATATATATATATATATATATATATATATATATATATATATATATATATATTTATTTATTTATTTTATTTTTTTTTATTTTGGGAATCATTCACTTATATTCATCGGCCCTCCACGTAGTTTGCTATTAAGATGGTGCTGACTTCTTGTATAAACTACTCGGGGTTACTATAAAGTTAAAAATCCAGGGACTTGTATAACAGTTGCCTTTCTGATCTAACAAGTTGAGGTTTGTTTAGAGTGTTTGGCGGTAATAGTTTTGTCTTAATTTGTCTCAAGTTCGATAAAATGAGCAACCTTTATACTTACTGAGTGTGTTGAATTTTTGTTATGGCTCATGAAAATTTTGAGGGAATAGATAATAGAAATTTTTCACACTTGGGACTTAAAATAAAATAAATCTATATTATAATAATATATATATATATATATATATATATATATATATATATATATATATATATATATTATATATATATATATATATATATATATATATATATATATATATATATATATATTATAATTTAAAGGGAAATAACAATGAAAGGAAAGGTACATACTTGAAAAAGGAAAAATAGAAAGAACACGGTTTTCCCCCCCCCCCCCCCCCATACTTAAATGAAACATTGTCCCCAATGTTTTAAAGGAAATCAAAAGATAAATAAAAAAAAGAAAAAGAAACTAAAGTTAATGCTGCCTGCCGCCTCTTGTTCTTGGACCTGGTGATCGTTGATGTACTTCTAAGTTGTCAAACCTGCTAAGCAAATCAGTGAACCGCTGGTCGGTTATGGCATTCCTCGCTTCCTGTTGTTGTTGCATTTGGCGCATCATTTGCAGCATTTCGAGATTCTGCGCTTGCATGCCATCAATAGCATCCATGATGTCGTCGTTGGTTACAGGTCTTCTTCGTCGACGACGTCGTGAGGATGGGCCAGCTGCATTATCGGAAGGGTTGAGCGGGATTGATTGTTGTGCAGGAGCATGATCACCTTGCTCCATTTCTTCGAACTCGTCTGTAGACGGGTTTGCATGTGAAGCCTCGGTAGCTTTGGGAGCATTCAGATCATAGAGGTGGCGGTTGGGGTTGGTGACATCTGTTAGGGCAATGTTGGGTAGAACAACGCTTGGGACTGCCTGGTTATTCACCATAAGGTAATATTTTCCGCCTACTCTGTTCTTAATTAGGCGGTTGGACCTGCAGTAGCTTATATCCATAAATAGGGGAGGTAAAGATTCTAAAGTTTGGAGTCGGTCCCCTAGGTTTAAGCCAAGTGCTATGGTGGTGATTAATCCGCCAATTACAAAAGGTTGACGGCCTCTAGCACATAAGGTGCGGATATGATGAAATAGGAAGGAGGCGGCGTTTACCTTAGTATCCTGTTCGAAGACGCATTCGAGGAAGAATAATTCCTTTGCGTTGACTTTGCTGTTGTTCGGTCTTCCAAAAACTGTGTTTTGCAGGATGCGGATAAAGTACCGGATAGTTGGGTTATGTATATGGGAAACAAGGAGCTCTTCCCAGTTGTTGGCATCTACACCGGATATTTTCCTAAAGAGGTCGAAGGCGTGTATGTTCCACTGGGAATTCGGAGGGATTCTCGGGTGGACTTGACCTTCTACAGGGAACTGTAGCATGGTACTCAATTGGTTTTGGGATAAGGAGTATTCGGTGTTGAACATACAGAAGGTTGCGGTATCGGTTAAGTACTCGTCTTCACCGGTGGGAGTGTTGTACGCATATGAACTTAAAAATTCTAAGGTTAGGGATGGGTAGGTAGGTTGATTATGCGTGCATAGAAAGGTTAAATCAGCAAGACGGAGCATCCATTCTATACCTTGAAGTAATCCTAATTCTTGTAAACAAGTTAGATCAGGATACCTGGTAGAGGTGACACCTCGTTGTTGGAAACGCTCGAACTGCTCCCTTTGATAATTGTCATCTTCGGATCGGAAGATGATATTTCCGAAAGCTTGGTTGCCCGCCATATCGGTAAGTGGTTTGAAAGAAGTAAAGGTAATAGGAAGAAATGTAGTTTATAGAATGATTTGTGGTGTATGAAGAAAGGTATGGTGGGTATTTATAGGAAAAAAAATTTGGAAGTTGGAAAGGAAGTGGTTGAAAAGTAAATAAATGTGGGTAAATGTGAATAAATGGGGAAGGTAAAAAGGTGAAGTGGTGTAACGGTCGTCTCCCAACGGTTAGTAACGTTAACAAGGTCAGACGGTGTCACGCTCGTGACAGGGGTGTTACGGGCGTCACAGACACTTGGCGTGACGTCCGTGATAGATCGTGTGACGCTCGTCACACAGTCTTTCTGGCACGTTACTGCTTGCGTTCTTTATAATAATTATAGTAATTTATTTTTATTATTTTGTTTTGCTTTAGTTTATTTTATTTGGCTATTGTGATACTTTAAATTGCCTTGCATGTTATTCTACTTTCCATAATATATATATCTTTAATAAGTTATGTGGGTAGCATACAGTAGAGAGCATTATTGCTAGATATTGCATAATTCATAGTAAAGTAAAATAAATCAATAGCTTCATAAAATAATCATAATGTAACATTGGAGGAGAAAACAACAAAAAAAATGCGAAAGAGAAACAAATACGAACATAATTTGAAATAACATTAATGAATAATCTAACTAGAACTAAATAACTAAGAAAAACAACTTCTATCCATCCGCACGATCTCTGGCCGGAGGAGCAAAGGAGTTAACACGGTATAGCAATTCGTGAAACTGATTTGTCATACTGTTCATGTATCCCAGAAATTCTTGTCCCATGTTAGCTAACTCTTCTCTGAGGGCGTCTTGTTCTGACATCAAAGCTTGAATGGTGGTGTTATAATCAGCTCCGGGCATACGATGTCTAAGATCGGGTATCGCCGATTCTTCGGTCGGGGCAGGTTGAGGAGGAGGATCAATATCATAATAACCAGATGGTGTCTGAGGGTCAGATTTAGCATAAGGGATCTGGTCATCACAAATCTCATAGTCCTGTATGGATTCAGTAGATCTAGCTGGAGAGGGTGTTGCGTTCAGATTGTAGAGCCAGTTATTGCGGTTATGAACACTAGTCCTAGGACTAGGCAAGGTGAAAAGACAAAGAACTTGGTTATTAATTATAAGCTCAAACTCTTCAGATCCTAGGTTTGCTATAAACATAGTGTTGAAGAGGAAGGGTATACTCATAATCGTAATGCCACAAAAAGGGCTTAAGTCAAGCATAGGCTGACGTAATCCGATAGCATTTCCAATCATGGTTATCAA
Organism: Lathyrus oleraceus; assembly: GCF_024323335.1. Lineage (NCBI taxonomy): Eukaryota > Viridiplantae > Streptophyta > Magnoliopsida > Fabales > Fabaceae > Lathyrus > Lathyrus oleraceus. The sequence continues at coordinate 6,481,224 of NC_066579.1, read as the reverse complement.
ACCGCCTATTCGAATTGGTGCTCGTTCATCTTGGATAAGGTGGTCAAAATTTGCCAACATAAAAGTGGCACCGTTTACTGAACGGTTCTGGGAAGCACAAAATATGATGAAGAGTTCATCACGTGAAACTGAGGTACTGTTTGGCTTCTTCCCAAATAAGGTGTGGGTCAGGATCTTATGGAAATAACGGAAGGCCGGGTTATGTATGTTTCCAGAGAGAAACTCATGTTCCTCGGGATCGTCATTTCCAGTCAAGCTTCCCCAAAAGTGTTCAAGTTCTTTATATTCAAAAAGTTCTTCTTGGCTCACTGTGAATGTATCAAGGGAGGTAGGGAAACCTAAAAGTTTGGTAAAGTCTTGAATATTAAATTGGTACTCCATGTTGAACATTCTGAACTGGATGAAACCTCTGCTTATTTCTTTTCCATGGCTGGGTAGGTAGATCAGGGAGCTAAGGAATTCTAGTGTTAGTCTTCGGTAAGTGACGAAATGTCTACGGATAGGAGAGGTTTCCCACCCTATCTGACTCAACAAATACAGGACACTTTCTCTTAGTCCAAGGGCAGTCATTGCCCAGTCATCAGCATACAGACTAGGTAGCATCTCTCTCGTGGCTAGTTCCTCAAACTTTTGTTTCTGATCTTTCCCTCTGAATTTGATACCCATACGATCAATTTGTCCCATCAGGTTAGTGTTAGCTAGAGAAAGAGAAAACAAGAGTTTTAGTCAGGATTTGGCCAAATGCCGAAAGAAGAAGAGAAAATTTTTTAATAAATTAAAATAAATTAAGAAAGAATACTAAATAAAATTTAAAAGAATAATTAAGGAAGAAATGAAAATATAAATATTTGTGGGTTGTCTCCCACTAAGCGCTTTGTTTAATGTCGCAAGCTCGACATAAAAACTATCAATTATACTCTATAAATTCTGGAGGCATTTCGTCTAAGTGCAAGACTTGCGAATCTTCATTGTTTTCTGCATAGTGATAATGTTTTAGACGTTGCCCGTTTACGGTAAATGGTTCCATAGATTTGCCTTTAATTTCTACTGCTCCACTGGGAAAGACATTGGTGATATGAAAAGGACCTGACCATCTAGATCGTAGTTTTCCCGGAAACAACTTTAGCCTAGAGTTAAATAAAAGGACTGTATCGCCTTGTTTGAAGATTTTCCTTGATATGCGCTTGTCATGCCATTGTTTTGTTCTTTCTTTGTAGATTCTGGCATTTTCGTAAGCGTCTCTTCTGAGTTCCTCTAATTCGCTTATATCAAGGATTCTCTTTTCGCCGGCGGCCTTATAGTTTAAATTTAGATTTTTAATAGCCCAATAGGCTTTATGTTCTAATTCTACCGGGAGGTGGCAGGATTTTCCATAAATGAGCTTAAATGGGGTTGTCCCTATGGGAGTTTTGTAAGCAGTTCGATAAGCCCATAAAGCTTCTGGTAATTTCAATGACCAGTCTTTCCTTGAGGTGGCGACTGTTTTTTCTAATATTTGTTTAATCTCTCTGTTAGACACTTCCACTTGCCCATTGGTTTGAGGGTGGTAAGGTGTCACAACTCTATGCCTTACGCCATACTTAAACATTAGTTTTTTGAGTACCTTGGATATGAAATGCGATCCACCATCACTGACTACTATTCTTGGGACACCAAATCTTGGAAATATTATATTCTTAAAGAGTCTAGTTACTACTCGTGTGTCGTTTGTTGGAGAAGCTATAGCTTCAATCCATTTTGATACGTAGTCAACTGCCACGAGTATGTATTTGTTACCGAAAGAGGATGGAAAAGGTCCCATGAAGTCTATCCCCCACACGTCGAAAATCTCTACTTCCAAAACGCCCTTTTGTGGCATCTCGTCACGTCTAGATATGTTTCCTGTGCGTTGACATCTATCACATTTCTTAATAGCCACATGCACATCCTTCCATATATTTGGCCAATAAAAACCGGCTTGTAGGATTTTAGAGCAGGTCTTGGATGTACTTGCATGTCCACCATAAGGAGCGGAGTGACAGTGTTGGATGATATTTTCTACCTCTTCTTCGGGTATACACCGACGGAAAATACCATCGGGGCCTCTTTTAAAGAGTAAGGGGTCATCCCAGTAATAGTGTTTTATGTCATAGAAGAATCGTTTCTTCTGCTGGTAGGATAAAGTAGGTGGAACTATTCCGGCAGCTAAATAATTGACGAGATCAGCGTACCATGGTGTAACAGATATAGCTAAGGTGGTTTCTACCTGTTTATCAGCGTTATTTTCTCCCAAAGTAGCTATAAGTTTATCGTACGAGAAATCATCGTTAATTGATGTTCTTTCCGGTTCAAGGTTCTCAAGTCTAGAGAGGTGATCTGCTACTACGTTTTCAGTTCCTTTCTTGTCTTTGATTTCCAAATCGAACTCTTGTAGCAACATGATCCACCTTAGGAGTCTAGGTTTAGCATCTTTTTTTGTTAAGAGGTATTTGATAGCAGCGTGGTCAGTGTAAATGATTATTTTGGCTCCGACCAAGTAAGAACGAAATTTATCTAGCGCAAATACTACTGCTAGAAGTTCCTTCTCGGTCGTGGCATAATTCATTTGTGCTTCATCTAGAGTTCTACTTGTGTAATATATAACGTGAAGCTTTTTATCCTTTCGTTGGCCTAAAACAGCACCTACAGCGTAATCACTGGCATCACACATTATTTCGAATGGTTCATTCCAATCTGGAGTCTGCATTATGGGTGCGGAGATCAATGCTTGTTTAAGCGTTTGAAATGCTTCTAAACATTTATTGTCGAATATGAATTCAGCATCATTCATCAATAGCCCGGTTAAAGGTTTAGTTATTTTAGAGAAGCCTTTAATGAATCGTCGGTATTAACCGGCATGTCCTAAGAAGCTTCGTACTTCTCTCACAGTTTTCGGTGGTTGAAGGTTTTCGATTACCTCTATTTTGGCTTTGTCAACTTCAATTCCTCTGTTCGAGATGATGTGTCCTAAAACAATTCCTTCTTGTACCATGAAGTGGCATTTTTCCCAATTAAGTACTAGGTTTACTTTTACACATCGCTCTAGAACTCTTTCTAGGTTTTCAAGGCATTCTTCAAAGCTTTGTCCGCATACGGAAAAGTCATCCATAAATACTTCCATGATGTTTTCGAGAAAATCGGCGAATATTGCCATCATGCACCTTTGGAAGGTTGCAGGAGCATTACACAAGCCAAACGACATTCGTCTATAAGCGAAGGTACCAAAAGGACACGTGAACGTTGTCTTTTCTTGGTCATCAGGATGAATTGGTATTTGAAAGAAGCCTGAGTAACCGTCTAGATAGCAGAAATGAGAATGTTTTGCTAATCGTTCTAACATCTGGTCAATGAATGGTAAAGGGAAATGATCTTTTCGGGTTGCTTTGTTTAGTTTCCTATAGTCAATGCACATTCTCCATCCCGATTCGATTCGTTTGGTTATAGTTTCTCCTTTTTCATTTTCAATAACTGTTATACCTCCTTTCTTTGGTACTACGTGTACAGGACTAACCCATTTGCTATCAGATATAGGATATATGATACCTGCCTCTAATAACTTGGTTATTTCCTTCTTCACTACCTCACTCAGGATCGGGTTTAGTCTTCTTTGGTGTTCCCTAGAAGTTTTACAGTCTTCTTCTAGCATGATGCGGTGCATACAAATAGAAGGACTTATTCCTTTAAGATCGGTGATGTTGTATCCTAGTGCGGTTGGATATTTTCTTAAGATATGCAGGAGTTTTTCTGTTTCGAGTTTTCCTAGGTCTGCATTAACTATCACTGGTCGTTCAAGTTCTAAGTCTAGGAATTCATATCTCAGATTTTTGGGAAGTGTTTTCAGGTCTAGGGTTGGTTTCTTAAGGCATTGCGTAGGGTCCGGTGTTATTGCTAAACATTGGTTAAGTTTGTCTTCTGCAAGATAGTCAGATGATTTGTCTTTTTCTAACTCTGTTTCTTTTATGCATTCATCGATGATATCCATGAAGTAACATGTATCTTCTATTGCAGGTGCTTTCAAAAATTGGGAAAGAATGAACTCAATTTTCTCTTCTCCTACTTCGAAAGTGAGTCGTCCTCGTTTTACGTCTATGATCGCACCGGCAGTTGCTAAGAACGGTCTTCCCAGTATAATGGATGTAACTTCATCTTCTCTAATGTCCATAATTATAAAATCAGTTGGAATGTAGAATTAACCTATGCGCACGGGAACGTTTTCAAGAATTCCTACAGGATATCTAACGAAACGATCTGCTAGTTGCACAGACATTTTGGTTGGTCTTAATTCTCCCATTTCCAGTTTCTTACATATGGATAAAGGCATAACACTAATACCGGCTCCTAAATAGCATAAGGCTTTGTCGATGACAAAATTTCCTATGTGACAGGGTATAGAGAAACTACCCGGGTCTTTGAGTTTAGGAGGCATATTCTGGATTATAGCGCTACATTTAGCAGTGAGTGTAACGGTTTCGCTATCTTCAAGTTTCCTTTTATTAGAAAGAATTTCTTTTAAGAACTTGGCATATGAGGGCATTTGCGTAATAGCTTCTGTAAACGGAATTGTGACGTTTAATTGTTTTAGTAGGTCAACAAATTTTTTAAATTGGCCCGCATCTTTGGTTTTAATAAGCCTTTGAGGGTAAGGGATAGGTGGTTTATAAGGTGGTGGAGGTACATAAGGCTCCTTCTTTTCTAGGGTTTCCTTATTACTCTCTTCCTTTTCCTTAGGTTTATTTTCTTCCTCAGTTGACTTTTTAGAGTTTTGGTTTTCTATCCTTGGGTCAGACGGTCCTTCCACTTCCGTTCCACTTCTTAGTATGATTACGTGAGCGTGGCTTCTTGGGTTAGGTTGGGGCTGTCCAGGAAATGTACCAGTTGGGGCAGCAGTAGGCGCTTGTTGTTGAGCTACTTGTGATATTTGCGTTTCCAGCATTTTGTTATGGGTGGCCAGGGCATCTACTTTACTTGCTAGTTGTTTAATTTGTTTTCCAGTGTGTACATTCTGGTTTAAGAAATCTTTATTGGTTTGCTGTTGAGAAGCTATAAAGTTTTCCATCATGATTTCCAAGTTGGATTTCCTAGGGGCGTTATTGTTAGGTGTAGATGGGATTGGCTTTTGATATCCCGGAGGTATAGCTGGGGCTTGATTCGGAGATTGTCCAGGTGCGTATAAAGCATTATTACTCTTATATGAAAAATTTGAATGATTCTTCCAATTTGAGTTATAGGTATGCGAGTAGGGGCTTCCTTGAGCATAGTTTACTTGCTCCGCTTGGATTCCTGTTAGGAGTTGACAATCTGCAGGAGTGTGACCTTGGATTCCACAAACTTCGCAATTCTGAGTTAGGGCAACCACGGTGGCTGGAGGTGATACATTTAAACTTTCAATTTTCTGGACCAGAGCATCCACTTTTGCGTTAACATGATCAAGGTTACTTATCTCGTACATGCCAGTTTTAGTTTGAGGTTTTTCTACCATTGTTCGTTCGCTTCCCCACTGATAGTGGTTTTGGGCCATGCTTTTGGTAAGCATCAGCATAAGGTTTGTTCATTAGTGCACCACCTGCGGCGGCGTCTATTGTTAACCTCGTGTTGTACAAGAGACCATTATAGAAGGTATGAATTACTAACCAGTCCTCTAAACCATGGTGTGGACAAAGTCTCATCATGTCTTTGTATCTTTCCCATGCTTCGAAAAGAGACTCGTTATCTTTCTGTTTAAATCCATTTATCTGGGCTCTTAACATAGCTGTTTTGCTCGGCGGAAAATATCGGGCAAGAAAGACTTTCTTTAACTCGTTCCATGTGGTGACTGAGTTGGAAGGAAGAGACTGGAGCCATCTTCTAGCGCTATCTCTTAACGAGAAAGGAAAAAGACGAAGTCGAATTGCCTCTGAAGTGACACCGTTAGCTTTAACAGTATCAGCGTATTGGACAAATACGGATAAATGAAGGTTTGGATCCTCGGTAGGATTTCCAGAGAATTGGTTCTGTTGCACTGCCTGCAACAGTGAAGGTTTAAGTTCGAAGTTGTTTGCTTCGATTGCGGGTGGAGCAATACTCGAATGCGGTTCATCTTGCGATGGAGCGGCGTAATCTCGAAGAGCACGAGCTGGTTCTGCCATCTCGGGTATCGGCGAAGGAAGAAGATTTTTGAGATCAGGAAGTTCGACAGGAGGGAGATTGTTTGCAGCACGATATTCCCGAATTCGTCGTAAGTCTCGGAGATATAGTTCGATATCGTTGATTCGTAAGTAGAACGGCTCGCCTTGTGAGCGAGTATGTGGCATACAAATCAACGAAAGAAAGAAAAGAAAAGAAAAATAAGCCTTAGTCTCTACAGCGTAACAGAAGAGTTACGATATCGACTAAATAAAAGTCCCCGGCAACGGCGCCAAAAACTTGATCGCGACTTTATGAGTCGAATTTGGGGTACAAACTGCAAGTGCACAGTTCTATAGCGTAGTTTTAAAAGATATCGATCCCACAGGGACTTATGAATCAATATACCGTTTTCTAAGGTTACTTCGTAAAGCTAAGGCGGGTAATACTTTGCTTATTTGGGGAAAAGTTAAAACTAAAAATAGGATCTAAATTGAATATCAACTAAACGGATATCGGTATGCAGTTCGTCGTAATTAGGGAATCAATTCTTCGTTGGTTTCTTGGTTTTAAAATAAATCTTTTCAGTTGACACTATTGATTAAAAGTCTTATCTCAAACTCTCGCTCTGTTGAATAAACTATGATTTTATATTAACGTAGCTGTCACTTATTAGTTAAGTCAAAAACCACTTTTTGAAAACAATAGAATCCGTAGAAACTCTTTTTAAGAAAACACTAATCGTTTAAACACCCTTGTCTCAAACTCTCGCTCTGTTGACTTAGGTTATATAATTAAATTCAAATGCTTAACTCTCGTCCTCACATTCAACCTTTAAAAATACTTTTTGAAAAAGATTAGAATTTAATTAACTCTAAAAATTGCTCTCGCCCTGATCTAAAATTAATGTCCAATTTACACTGTCCAGTCAAAAACTCAAACTCTCGTTCTATTAATTTTAACTTCTTTATGTCTTTTACTTTCGTACAAAAACCTTGTTATTAAACCTGTAAATTGAGACCGTGAAAAGAGTGATTTTAATTTTAAACTTAATTAAACCAACTTAGTTTTGATTCCTTCATTCCGCTTACTCTACATACCGATACCTAAATAAATTAGCCAGACATGCTAAACAGATCTAAATAATTATCATGCATAAACAAATTCATCTCAGGCAAATAATATAAATCAACAATAAAGCAGGGCATATATAAATTCAAACAATAATTAAAGAACCTGAGTAATTAATAGCAGTCTTGAACATCCACCACAGACCGGTTGGATTTGTTCTTGAATTCTTCAATCAGACAGAAAAATAAAAGTGAAGGAATAAAAATCTAGGGTCTAACGTAAGGTTAGATCTAGTGAAAGGTACACAATAGTTTCCGGTGTAGAAATTATTGTGCGAAAAATTAATTAATTGCTGGAAAAGAAAATAGAAATTGCCAAGGAAAAAAATATAAAGACTGTAAAAATAATGCTGTAAAATATGCTTGCACTGCTGGAAGAGAAAAAGCGCGAAAAAGAGAAACGGCGAAGAAGAGAGACGTAGGGTTTGCCAAAAAAACTACTATTTATATTGGTCACTTGTTGTAACTGTTTCCAAAGGTCTTCCGTGTAAAGAGTCTTCACGTTGCAAATGGTCAAGCGTAACAATGGGCCTCAACGTCTTTGTTGCGCTTCTGAAGCCAAAAATATAGGGGAATGGTGTGATGTCCGTCACACCATGTGTTACGCTCGTAACACAAGTAGACATGGCGTGACGCTCGTCACAGCTTGTGTGACGCTCGTCACAGGCGCAACGCCTGTGCTTTTGGGCTGGGCTTTGGCTTGGTGGAATTTGCTTCTTTTCATTTCTTTTTGCACCTCCTTTTCTTCCTTTTTCACTTGTGCTTCAAATAAGCTACCTGAGATAAATAGAAAGAAAATACCGAGTAATATCGAATAAAATGAAGTAAATTGAAGTAAATAATAATATAATTTAATTAAATCGAGTCCTAGAATGTGATATTATTTCATGTTATCAGTATACTAGTTATCATATCTTGAGTAATTAGTTGATTGATTGTCCTAAAATTCAAATGGTTAAACCTCAAATTCCACATCCAACAATGCTTATGGTTGACAAATGTTTTTAGAAATTGTACCTCAGTCGAGTTGATCATGGTCTTAAATGTCCTATTTCGAAAAAGGAGATTTTAAAACCAAGTCATTATGGGTGTTGAACAATTTAAAGGCTCCATCTTTCATAACCACTGAGAAACCTTTTTGGACCAGTTGTCCAACACTTAGCAGATTTAATTTCATGCCAGGTATATAAAGTACATCTTTGATCATAGCTTTTGATCCATTACTCATTTGAATGGCTACGTTACCAACACATTCTGCTTACAACGAGCTATTATTGCAAGCCCGACCTTGTTCATCTTTGACTCGTCAAAATTTGCTAACCACAGTATTCGACCAGTCATTTGATTCGAGTAGCCTGTGTCTAGGAACTAGGTATTGAAGTTGGCATGCTCATATGCAGTTGTAACCATAAGCACCATGCCATCTGAATCATCTGAATCTTGACGTGCAATGTTTGCTCCTTCATCATCCTTTCCTTTTTTCACTCCCATGTCTATCTTTTCTTATACCAATAATTTTTTGCCAAGTGACTCCACTTTTCACAATTATAGTATTGCACACTTTTCTTCTCCTGTTTGTTTTTCTGATATGATGTTTCTTCTCATCTTCTCGAGGATTTAGAGGTCCTATCATCAACCTTATGCGGTTGAGAATTCACCTAAGACTTCTTGCTCTAAGTCTTGACTCCTTTGCCCTTGAATTTGTTGGAACCACCATTATTTTCCAAGTCTGGGCCTATAATGCTTGTATCAAATCTTGACCCTTTTCCTCTCGATAATCCTTAACTCGTGTTCTTCCAACGAACCAACGAAGTCTTCCAGTTTCAAGGTTTCAAGATTATTGGATTCTTTAATGGCTACAATAACATGATCAAAGTGAGAGGTTAATGTACGCATTACCTTCTCAATTATCATCTTATTAGTTAGGACTTCACCACAACCTTTAATGAGAGGATCAAGATTCTGCACCTTAGAGACATAGCCTGTAATCTTTTCATCGTCTCCCATATGCAGTAACTCATATTGCCTTCGTAGTGTCTGTAATTTGAAAACTTTAATCTTTTCACTACCTTCATAATACTCGAAAAGAATATCTCATGCCTCCTTCGCCGATTCAGCATGAGAATTTCGATTGAAATTCGTCGTATCTACTGCAAATTGAATATAGAACACAACCTTGTAATCTTTCTTCTCTGCATCCTTGTGAGTAACTCTATAAGCGTCATTTGCATTTTGGATAAGCTCAAGAACGACATTAGTAACCGCTTCTAGGGTTCCATGAAAATCAAACAATGACTCCATCTGTTTTCTCCATCGAATCTAATTTTTACCACCAAAAATTGGAAGAGAATTAGGAATACCATTACTACCATTCATCTTTGCAGCAAACACGATTCACAATCCCTATAAACACGACAATCGACGTGCAGTTCTTAAATTCATGATCAAGAATACGAACCGGATGTTCTAGATATCAATTTATTATTGTCAATGCATTTGGGTGAGAGAGAAAGGGGGGAGAAAGAATGAAATGTGACTCTATTGAAAATTATTGAAAACTAAATTACCCTGAACATGTATATATACAAGTAGGTTACTTGTAACTCAAATAATTAATGATAACAAACTAACTAATTAACTTAGATTATATGATAACAATAGGATTTCACTATCAATGTCAAGACAAAATCAAATGTATTAGGGTGATTTGTGATTTTCTTTTTGTCAAGTTTAACTACCTCCACCCTTAAAGGTGAACCACATGAAGATTGTTTATGTTAGAATTTGCCTCAATGTTCTCTTTATTTCTTTAATAAATTTGATTTGATGTGCATGATACCCTACTAATATTTTTCTCAATCCAAATGGCACCAACATTATTGTCTTGGAGAGGATCTAAACTCCTTAAAAAGGGGGATTATGTAACTATAAACCCGCATAAGCCTTATCACAAGTAAACCAAACAATGCAAACATGTTTGCATCTATTTTTTATGCAAGTGTAGAACTCATTAGTAAATTAAGAATGTAATATATCGATTTAGTTTTGCAGCCGGCACATGAAATCCACAACCATATTCATTGTTAATCATTTTATTATAGATAAAACAAAAGGTATAACAACAAAATATATAATGGTAGGTTGAAGAATCAAATCCATGTTTGGAAGAATTGATGTGTATATAAAGAAGACAGAAATCGATCATTGAGTTCCTATACATGATTAATGCTATTATTGCATGTCATTAATTAATTCTTAACATTCAATTAATATATGGATCATGTGGAGTTCAAGAATTAATTGCCTATATTAATCATATACATATATCACATAATTTGTTTGAAGTTTCAACCTCTTGTGATATAGGATTGACTTACACATGGGAGGGACCATGCATTATGAATCATTTGCGCTTAATCATTTGTCATAACCATATAGAAATCTTCCATGTGTGCACATGGATTGAACATGCATGCTAAACACTAAATATATTTTTCTTCTTTTTGTTCTATTCATCTATAATCATAGTGGTATATATGGAACACGATGAATGATTGGGAAAAAAAAGAACAAGTGAGTTTCAGCACTAGTTGATCAAATTTGTTGTTCATGAAAATATAAACTTCTCAACATGTTGAGTTTTCTATTTAATGTTAAAGAAAATATTTAATTTCTTAAATAACTATTAAATAACAAATGTATTTAGATACTATATAGACCGGATACATTATCGATTTAATAAATCAATTATTTTTATATAAGTAAAATAGAACAAGTACATTTTAGTTTGGAAATATCAAAATTAAAATAAATAATTAAAATTAAGTGTTTAATGAAGTTAAGTTAAATAAAATTAATATTCTAGCTGAAATTATTATTGATTATATTTTACTCGTCTACTCCTTGAATATTAAATTAACGGCAATCATTTTCTTGATAATTACCTAAACCCAAAAAAATAATATTTTAACTATATTTCATATTTTTACAAAGTTAATATAACTTTTTGTGATCTTAACAATTTAAAAAATATTAATAGATAATTTGTTGGATTAACAGATCACCAACTTCTTTTATGTTTTACTCTTGTTATTGTAAGGACTAATCTTAAAATTTAAATCAGCAGCTATATATGAAATAATAAATTACTAAATTTGTTTCTTTCAACAAAAAATATAATGAAAATCAGTTGAATTATTTTGAACTTTGAAATACAAAATCATTTAAATAGTAGATTAGGGCAGTTTAATTTAGCTTTTTTTTTTAAATTTTTTTATAATATTAAATATTATTATTTAAAAAAAATCAATTTTTTTTTTTAAATAAATTTTTTCATAAAATATTATTTTATATTTTTCATATTTTTTTATAATTTTTTTTAACTCTCTCCTCTCTCTCTTCTCTCTCTCTCTCTCTCTCTTCTCTCTCTCTCTTCTCTCTCTCTCTCTCCTCTCTCCTCTCTCTCTCTCTTCTCTCTCTCTCTCTCTCTCTCTATCTCTCTCTCTCTCTCTCTCTCTTCTCTCTCTCTCTCTTCTCTCTACCTCTCTCTCCTCTCTCTCTCTCTCCTCTCTCTCTCTCTCTCTCTCTCTCTCTCTCTCTCTCTCTCTCTCTCTCTCTCTCTCTCTCTCTCTCCTCTCTCTCTCTCTCTCTCGTCTCTCTTCTCTCTCTCTCTCTCTCTCTCTCTCTCTCTCTCTCTTCTCTCTCTCTCTCTCTCTCTTCTCTCTTCTCTCTCTCTCTCTCTCTCTCTCTCTCTCTCCTCTCTCTCTCTCTCTCTCTCTCTCTCTCTCTCTCTCTCTCTCTCTCTCTCCTCTCCTCTCTCTCTCTCTCTCTCTCTCTCTCTCTCTCTCTCTCTCTCTCTCTCCTCTCTCTCTCTCTCTCTCTCTCTCTCTCTATCAATCAAAATAAACACTAATAATAATTAAAACACTCTTTATCGGAGATGCTTTTAGCTCCTTAAATTGATCGAGTCAACCTCAATTTGTTGGTGCGGCCATGTTATTGCTACAAATATTTTATTTAATTAAAAAGTAACAACTACTTAATCCCTTCACCAATATTATTTATTTAATAATTCCTTTGCGCCCTTGATGGCAAGATTAGTCTAATCCAAAAACCAGTAACTGCTAGGTCCTCAACCACTGTATGGCAGTTGGGATCCGCATCATGAAATATTCTTCAAACTTTCTTTTCTCCTACTATTTAATATTATGTTACTATTGTTCAATCCAATGTGCCCAACGATTATGTTCTAATTTTAAAAGATAAAGGTGAAGAATACAAATGCTAAGGTCACATGAAACAATATATAAACTATAATACTAAATCAAAGTTTAGTGCTTCCACTTGTGTTTGAAAAGTAACCAAAAGAAAAATAATTGATTACTTTTCCTAATTACATGGTCTAAACAACGGATTTACCAGAAAAAACTACTAACTGTCTCACTCACCAACTAACATATTTGTCAAACACCTATTTAGATTATATTACTATTATATAAAATCTACCAATCATGCTTGTTTCCTTTCCTTCATGCACATGGAAAAAATTAAGGCTACAAGGTTCAAGAAAGCTAGGGATCTTTGATACTTGATCTTGTTCATGCATTTGCATAAAGAGAGGTATTCGGCGCTTCTAAAAATGAGAAGGAAAAGATTGTTGGAAGCATTATGGAGTGCGCAATCATCGGAGATGAAAACAAGAGTGTGGGATAACCTTAAGCAATAAGTTTAATTTCTTAAATAAGGTAGTAAGTTTGAGTTTTTTTAAAGAATAAATCAAAGTATCATGTGCCAAAATTAAGAGTTTTTTTGGTTGGTAAAATAAACACTATTTTTTTTCTTTAATCATTTAACTTTTCATCTTACATCAATAAAAATTTATAAGAAATTATGTTTGATATTTACTTTTTAGGTTGTAATTTATAGTTTGTTTGTTTTACTAATTTATGACTTTTTAAATAAAACTATTCAATAACTTTTGATCTAATAGTTAGAATCTTATCATTTTTCTTTTAGATTTATCTTTATTATTTTAAATAAAAATAATTTCTATCATTTATATTTTATTATAATTTAAAATAAAATAACTCTATTTTAAATAGATGAATAGAAAAAGTCAAATTTTATATTTAAAAGAACTATGAATCTCTTACTGTAATATTTCTCCATTCTTTTTCTCCGTCGTTTCCATTCCATTTTTCTTCATTCTCTTCCTCTGTCGATTTCAACTTCAATCTCTATTGCTGCTCACTCACACTCTACCATACGCTGTCCTCGATAAAATGTACATATATGCGTCGAATATATTTTGATATTATATTTAATTTTACATATTTACAAGTGTTTATTGTTATTGTTCTATTCTGGAACTAGAATTAGGTGTTTGTCGATGATGAGGCTTCTTGAATCAGTGGTGTTGATCTCTGATACAGTGGAGCAGGGCTAGACCTGCAAGGTTAGCACTCCAACGCCTATGTCAGTTCAGGATTTAAGATGAGTGTAGTAAAAGTGGAGATTAGAAAATGTACCTTGAATATCTCGTGTGATAATTTTTATACCTTGGGTTGTTTGGAGTGTATTAATGTTGGTTTGGGCCTCTGGATGACCCATAACAGTTTCCGCCAAGGCTTGTCAGACGGTATTGAGTAGAGGAAGTCTTAGTAGTCGTGGCCGACCTCTGATGATGTCGTTCGTTTTGAATCAGAAGTGGAAATGCTTAATGAAAAAATAGTGAGAGACAAATGCATTAGATGTATTTCCATCATTAAAATATTTCACTTCTTCTTTCTGACGCATGGCTTGAGGTGACTGTTTAGGACAGTGCACTGATTTAGTGCACTTGAGTTTATTTATATTTCCCAAGAGGAATCTTTTCGTTGATTACAATTTCTTATCTCGGTTAATCTGGCTCCTTGATTGACTTCTCCTATATGTATGGGTTGCTGAATGTTGATGAAACTTTTTTGCAATCCTTGAGAGTCAAATTCTATTTGCAAATTTCCCCCTTTTTCTTTCCTGACACTATTTACTAGAGTAGTTGTAATCCTTTATCAAATCTTCCATTTCTTCTTATTATGTTCAACATTTAATACCTTCAGCATTCTCCCTGCCAGTTACCCTCCTCACCTCGGCTTTTAATACCTTCAACAGTTTCTATACTTTGTAAAAAATGAGTGATAATCCTATTAGCTTGGCTAGAGATTCTGAGACCAATGTCTCTCTTATTGTGAGAATGTGAGTATCTCCTAGTTCGAACCCTTCCCTTTTTGTCTATGACTTCCTGGTGTCGCATACGCGAAAAACAACCGGCGGGAAAAGACACAGAGCCGCCACCGTGCGTTATTTATCCCAAAGGAGGGAAAGGAAACGCTCGAAGTAAACCTGAAAAAGGAAAGGAATGGTCTTACGACCAGAGATTGCTAGGTACGGGAGTCGGTTACGCAAGGGGAAGGTATTAACACCCCTCACGTCCGCCGTACTCGATGGGATCCACGCTCAAAAGAATAGGAAAAGGTTGCTAATAAACTGCTCAAAGAAATGCACACACTGGAATAGTAAAACAGGTGAAAGAAGATGGAGGAAGTGGACTCGGCAGGATGTCGTATCCTGGGCCTACGTAGTTTGTCAGAAACAAACATCAGAGTCGACGTAGTTCGGGGAAATGGGGAACGTGCTCGCTAGGACGTCGCATCCTATGCATACGTATCTTCTCTAACCAGAGTAAGAATCAGAGCACTCGTAGCTCGGCTAACGCACGCCGAAACAAAACACTAAAAGGAGACGCTGAGACGTCAAAACAAACGCACAACAGGAAACGGAATGCCAATAAATGGACTTACATCCAACTCCAAAAACAGATGGGAAACAGATAGCCAATCAATGGTCTTCCATCTAACTCCACGAAACAAAACAGGAAACAGATAGCCAATCAATGGTCTTACATCTAACTCCTAACAAACACACACGAAAAGAAGAAGGGTCTCGATTGCAACTAGGGCAAGAGAAAAGGAAGGTCTCGATCGCAACGAGGGCGAGAGAAAAGGACCGCAACAAGGGCGAAAACCAGCAAGGATCAAAGTTAGTTGTCAGTCAAACTCGACAAGACATCGCATCTCGTGCCTACGTATCTCATCTGGACATGAGAATCAGAGTTGCCGTAGTTCGGCTAAACTATTTTTGTTTGTTTTGTGTTTTTTAGGTGAACAATGTCACTACGCAATCTACCGGATGCTCGACCTTGGGAGACTTACTCGCCTGTAGTAGAAGGAGTCAACGTGTCCTTAAGAGGAGGTAAAGTTTGTTTGTGTTTTAGGAATGCTCACGCAAGAAAGGAAGTCCTAGACGAAGGAACCGTGCTACCTTAATTGACATGCAAACGAGAGACTATACGAAGTCTAGCAATCCTATGGGGATACAATCATACCATACAAAAACATAACATGAAGTAAACACACCAACAAGGGGGCTCAAACATCAAGGGTGAGGCTTTAGTCAAGGGGTCATATCAACCTCGACAAACAAGCCAACTGTAGGGGTATGCTGAAGCTCTTAACCACTGACATTGACCGTCAGGGTGAGCAGATGAAAGGGTAATGAGGATAAGACCTCATGGCTCTTAACCCGGGCCTGGGTGAGCTTCAATCAATGAAAACGTGGGGATCCAGAAGGAGGGACCCTACTCCACTTGACTGACTCTATATACAAGATCTTGGGTTAGGTTCAAGAGCCTCAGCACGTAGTGCGAGCATAATGAACGACTCAAACGATTAATAGGGGACTGACTGCTAGTCCCTTCTATCTATCAATTGCCTCTTCACTTAGGAGGACTTAAGTAACATGCCTCGACAAGGAGGTCTTTAGCACAAAAGTAAACAATCACAGTCATTGCCTCTTAAGGAGGACTTCAGCCAAATGCCTGCCAAAAGAAACGACAGGGCTTCCAGACTACATGGAGTTAGAGAATGATTACCTAGGTGGTATACCAACCACAACCAAAGTGCAGCTCAAGCAATAAGCTAAAAGCGACTAATGTACCTGTACAAAAGTCAAACAAGTCAATATCTTATTCAGACAAATCAAACAGACAATCAACAGTGAGACATTTCCAATATGTGCACAATACAAGTTCTAGGTGTAAACAACTCAAGTGAGTTCATCTCCAAGGCCCTACAACACAACCAAGGTTAGTGTACAAAGTAATTTGCATCTCATGAATTGAGATCACATCAACCACGCTTGAACCTGAAATACAAAGCTCAAAAGGTGAGTACAAACCACTTGTACCAAGACTAGGGTCAAAGGCAAAGCAAAAAGTCAAAACAGCAGCCAATATTCAACATGAAGCACATTTATTCAAGTAAGAACATGTCCTAAAAAGGATCAAACTCAAATCCTAAGGCAAGGGCTTCAAATGAACAAGATAAGGCAAAAGCACACAAGATGATCACAATTGGACATTCAAATGTAGAAAATACACATTAAAATAGAAATGAACCCAATGATCATGAAAATTTATATACAAGCTCAACTTGTTAAACACAAGCATCATGCAAAAAATTGGAATCAGAAGAGATCAAATGACCTATCAATGAAAATGAACAAAAGCATCATCCAAATGTGTGACACAAATTGTCACACCATACATTCATGTGTCCAAAATAGAAATGAAAAATGATAAAAATGCCAAACCAGTTCTCAATAATCAGGCAACGTGTTAGGATCAAGCATGTTAAATTTCAAGGTAATTGGATCAAGTATGAGCATTCCACAAATCAATTGGTACAACATGTCACATTTTGCATCATGTTCAAATAATCCAGCACAATAAAAAATCCAGAAATGATAAAATCAAGAAATTAGCATCACAAAATAAAAGACATTCAAATGATCATGTGGAAAAAAATTGCATTCAATTTGGATAATATTTCTATTTGTTATGATTTTCACAAGTTGATGAAAATAATGGAATAACATGAAGCATTACATGGAAAATGAAATATGAACAGAAGTTGGAAAATGCCTCAGCCAGAATTCGAGCTAGCGCACTCAGGGTCAAAAGAAGCGCTCAAAGGAATTAAAATCCAAAACGCAAGGCGTAAGGATCGAACAGGCGTGTGTGTGGTTACCAGCGCGTTTCCACAAACGAAACGCTGCGTTTGGAGGTAAGGGGAAAATTAAATGGCATTTTTCAAACGCTCACACACGGGATCGAACAGGGTACATGGAAGTGAAAGGCGCTACACAGTAAAACCCTAATGTTATGAACCAGATGACCGGAACAGTGCTTCCGGTCATCTTCCCCGATCAATCGTCGGCGACTGCAAATGATGAACTCCATAATTTTTTCCAGAATTTTGCATGGCATATATCATTGGAACCGTCTCGATGCCAGGAACAAGGATCTAACATCTATTTAGTCTAAAGCTCCATGGATAATGCAAATCGATTGAAAACATAATGCACAACAAAACTTCAACTCAACATATCTCATACAATACTTGACCAAATTCAAAGATCTTTATATCAGAATCATCAGTGACAAAACTCTACATGTTCAATGCAATAGAATGAAGAATTAGGAGTTTCGAATTCCAACCTTTTTTGAGAGCAGTGGATGAAAACAGTGGATTCAAGAGCTCAAATCCTCCCGATCTCCTCTATCAACCTTGTAGTGAAGCTTTATGCACGAAATATGACTTGAAAAGGCTTGGATCTTGATTAATTTGCAACTTCCATGTTCATCTTCATGAGCTTGATGTGCATGAATCTTGGCCAAAATCTTCAATCCAATGCTCAATTCTTCATCAATCACACTCAATAAACACAATTATGCAATAAAATCAATGAGTTATGTGCAAAAATTTGAAGTTTTCAAATGAGAGAAAACTTGGAGGGAAAACCAATTTCTAGATCTAGAATATGTAAAACTGAACAATTCTGTTATGATTAAGCTTATATGTGACATGTTAATTACCATGTTAATCCAAATTAAGCTTGGCTAATGGAAAGTTAATGAGAAATGAGGTGTAATGCACAAATGGTAAATATACCCTATGCATGGCAAAATGCACGTGAACAGTGCCATATTATGATCCATATCCACTTAAAATCAACTTATGAACATGCTGGAATGATCAAAAGGCTTGTAGCATCAACCAATTTCAAATTATGGATTTTCCCTCCAAAAAGCACATGTATGCACCAATGGTCATGTGAATTAATTTCATGCAGTGCAATGGTAGATTTAGAAATTATAGGTCATGAGAAGCATTTTGCAAAAAGAGTGGCTTAATTTGGAGTTTTGTAGCCAAAGTTATGGCACTTTGAAGTTTCATGCACACTTGGTGATCATTTGCTCATAACTTCTCAACCATTCATCAGATGCTCATGATCTTGGACTTTTTTGGAAATGGGAGAGAAAGATCATCAGCTTTCATGTTGACCAAAATTTCATTTGAAACTTCTTTGATGTTGGAAAGTCAAGTTGAATGTGGACCAAAAACTTGCCATTTTTGGAAACTTGAAATTACAGGTCACTTTCCATTTTTGGAAACTTTTGATCTGACTTCAAAATCTTCAAGGTATGTGTTTGACATGATGAATAAACCTCTTTTGGACATGAATGAAGTGTCTCAAACCAATTCTCCACCTCCTAGCCCTCAGTTGACTTTATAGTTGACTTGTATGGGCCTCAGATGACCTGGCAATGCACTGATGACTTTGAGCTTCTAACACTTGGCAAAATTGCTTCAAAATGAACCTTGATTCATATAAGCTCTCTAGAATACTCATGTGGCCTTCAACTCAAGGAGAACCTTGCCTTTTGCACTGATGATTCTCTTGATACCAATGCTGGATTGCCATGATGCAATGCAATATGTAATGATATATGACCTAAAAAATGAAATGAATGCATGAATGGGGGGTGCAAATTTGAGGTTCTACACCTGGACCCTGAGGTTATATCCCTAACTGATGATTCTAATTCAGAAAGGCTTTATATGGGGTCTCGGGATGAAGAAGTTTCCTCCAAGGATTCTTCTTTCGATTCCCTCTTGATGATGTTGATGTTGAGGAGGATCATACAAATGCTTCCATGTCCCCTTCTTCTCGTGCCACAAGAGCTTCATTTTCTTCTATTTTGTCGGCCTTGGAAATGTAAGTCGTTAGACTAAGGATAAAATGTGTTGGATATTACACCCAGTTCTTTTTTAGAACCTACAATCGAGACTGCAACGATGTCGGCATCAAGGACCATCTAGAGTATAAGGGTCAATCAAGTGTGGTTTCCTGGCTTAAGCATGCCGAGCACTCTAAGGTTGATGAGTTATCCTTGAAAAAGGTGAT
The DNA here is from genome assembly GCF_024323335.1 of Lathyrus oleraceus. Lineage (NCBI taxonomy): Eukaryota > Viridiplantae > Streptophyta > Magnoliopsida > Fabales > Fabaceae > Lathyrus > Lathyrus oleraceus. The sequence goes on along the minus strand of NC_066579.1, from coordinate 6,461,629 downwards.
GTCAGTGAAGCCAGATGATGTGATCAAGTACAAATGTGTGGGTTCGGAAATAGTAGGGACCCCTTCTATTTTAAGTATTGAGGAAGCTATAGATGTGACCGACATCATGGTCGATGACCCTTTGGATTGGTCAGTCATTCAAATGGACTCAAGAAAAAGGATATGTAGCTTATTTGATGGGTGTTCAGTCCTATTTTATGATTCATATTCACTAGGATAGGTTTGCGGTTGCATCTGTCTGAGTTTGAGGTGGTCATACATAAGTATTTAAAGGCTTCCTCCTCTCATATTCAACCAAGCTCTTGGGTTTACATGAAGGTGTTTCAATCTATACTGAGTATAGGTCATGGAAACATTCTCCATGGTTGTTCTTCAACTTGTGATACATTGTACATACTTCCTAGATTGATATCCATGATTGAAGGCTTATTAAACTTCTCCAAAACCTTCCTTAGCTTAGCCCATTCACTGACGTGTATGGTGGTTTCCAGAGGCATTTCATGATGGTGAGGCCATGTGCTTCAGAGACCCATATTTCCTTCTACTCTAGCCCAACCAAATCCTTTAGGTTTTGTAAGAGCTTGTTTGTGAAGTACTGTTCATGGCCTCATTTATGCTATGTAGGTCATTCCTACAACATTAAGTCATATTCTTTTTTTTATGTTAAAGAGGTTATGATGAGGGGTATTTGGAATCCATGTATCATGGACAAGGTTACGAAGAAGGATTTTACCCTAGTGAAGTGTTGTATTGCTTGTAGAGGAAATAGTTGATTGACACTCGCGATATTGTTAGTGCGACTGATTTTGCAGAGTGGAAAGAGATCTTTGGTGAGGGAGGAGTTCTAGATTTTTTTTACATGTGTGGATGCACTTTGCAGATAAAATGGACAAACTGCAAATCATATTCTCTCTAGCCTCCTCTCAAGGCATCAAACCTGGTTTTACTAACCAGGTTGTTACACATCCTCCTATAACTCATACTTCCTTAATTGTTGTTGAGGTTAATAGAGCTTCCTATGGGGTTAATCAACTAGCCACTACTGCTGCCACTATGTTTATGGAAGATCAACCATAATCTTCTACTACTCCAAAGAAGGGAGTCCGTGAACAACTTTTCCCATTAGAGGATGGTTATCCTAAATAGCCCGTCTCTTAGAGGGTACTGATTCAGGGTTGGCTACTTCTTTCCTTCGGCTGCCCGTTATCCTTCCTGTCTAGATTCCCCGTACTTCTGAGGAGGCTGCAACTATGATGCCTATGAAAGACACGTCCTTTGCCAAAATCTTCCCGAGGCGGACAAGATGTAGCTTCACCCTGAGGTCACCTATCACACTTAGTGGGAAACCTCTCTGTTTTCCTTAGATGCTATTGGCGAAGGCGATGTCTTGATTGTTTGTAATCCTTCCAAGGAGAGGGATACCTGGAAGGGTGAGTGAGAAGATATAAAGCATAAATGCTATAATTTCCAGAAGTATATGTGTTATCTCCAAGGAAAAGTCACTCGTGTTGATGCTTTATAGGATGAGGCAAAAGTCCACGAGTCTCCTTCCACCTTGGTTCCCTGGATTCTTAAGCTGGAGACTTCCCTTGAAGCAAAGAACAAGTGGTATCAGGAGACAACCATTTTTGTTACGTAGGCAGACTAGTGTGCTAAAGAGGCTTGAAAAACCCTTCAACAAGAAAAAGATTCTGGTGCTAAGGATTGGAGAACTCATGAGGGCATGATGGCCACTCTAAAGGAAAGAGTTCGGGATTCTCTTCGGAAAACTAAGAAAATTGTATATGGAGCTCTCGACTAGGCGTTGGATAAAACTAAAGAGTTCTGCTTGGGTGTTCACATCCTTGTCGTAGAACTTGATCCTTTCAAAGTTTCTCTAAATGGGGTTTGGGTTGAAGGTCAGGGCACATCGTCTTAGAGCGAGGAATCCTTATTTTCTTTTTTTTTTCTTTCTTCTGTAATGTTGTCCAGGCTTTTAGGCCTTAGAAAAATAAAAATATTTAATATACATTTACCTTAATGTTTGGTGCCTATATTTCACTTTGTGTGTCTGGTCTCCATTTGTTTCTTCTTTATTGTTGTCTTGTCTAGCTTATCGGTTGCTAGTCTCCTTGCCTTGGATAGATTGGCGAGTATTTATTGCGTCAGGACTTGCTATTTGTTCCTGCAATTTTATTTTTTTCTCTTTTGTGGGTGTACCTTGTGTCTAGTGTGTCTGTCAAACTCTATAGTCTTGACAGAGGTTCGTCACTACTAGCCCCGATCGGGAAGAGTTATGGTTGTTCTTCAGTGTAACCAAGAACCGTTCCTAACCAAAAGTAAGGTTTTTGTCCCTTCCCCCAGGGGTGACCTGGTTCGGGGTGGACGTCTCTGGGTTCCATTGCCTATGATTTTGGAGTGGCTAGTTCCTAAAAGGGGGTGCGCCAACTACGTTGAAGAAGTTTTAATTGAGTCGTAGAATCTGCCTAAAAAGAGTGGCTTATGTCGTCATGCAAGGGATCAGAAGACCTTTGCAATCGCAATATATTATAGTTACCATATTATTTATTAAAATCGCACAAAACTTTATGGACTACCTAGCTCGTCGAGAAAGCCACGATAGTAAGACGTTCTACTTTTTCTTTACTTATTCTTCTGATACCTGTGTAGTCGGTGGATATGGTTGTAAGTATGAGAGTGAACCTAAGAGGATGAGTGAATTAGGTGTTTGGAAATTTTAGAGAAAAGTAACAAAACTTTTTCCTTGCAATTTTACTGGTTTTACTTTTACTGGTTTATGAAAACGGAGTGATGAGATATTTTTCTGGTTTAAGAGATTGAACTGATATGTAGAAAAATAAATGCAGTAAAGTAAATAAACACAAAGAATTATTCTACTCCCCCTTATCAACCAAGGGTACATCTAGTCCCCTCACACCATATGAGAGATTTCAAAAACTAGTAGAGGCTAATCGATTAAGATATCATGGGTAATCGATTATCCTACTCCAAACATTTAAAAAAATAATTAAAAAGAGGAATGGATAATCGATTATTCTTAGTCTACTTTCAAAGGTTTATCGATTATTCTCTTGAAAAATGAAAGTTTTCTTCAAACAATGACATGGTTAATTGATTAAGTTGGTTCCTTTACCAAAATATTAATCGATTAACCCTATTGTCGACTTAGAAAAATTCAAAGTTTAACAATGTCACTTTTTGTCATTTTGGAAATATGCATGGAATTAGTTTTGAATTATTTTCTTTGAACATCTAAGATTTATATCATCAAAATATATTGCACCTTATTTTATCTTGATTAAATTCTAATTTCCATAGGTTGATCAAATTAATTATGTTAAACCACATCTTTGAATCATCCTTGCTAAGCGACTTGAAACTTATCTTGAAACACTTATTCCATTGTTGAAACTTTTCTTTCTTATATATATTTGTCTCAATCAAAACATCTTCATAAGAGATTTTTCTTCACAATCTCCCCCTTTTTGATTATGACAAATACTTTATGATTGTTGATTTTTGAAAAAACTCCCCCTAGGTTAAATATCTCTCCCTTAGTTCATGAATTTTTTAAGTTCCTTTGGGTTGATCAATTTTTGTACCTAGACTGACAATAGAAACAAGGAAACATCAAGCTTATGCATCCTTGTCCCACTTTTGACATTATCAATAAGAAAGAAAAGATGGGTGAAATATGAAATATAAAAATATACAATATTCAATTATACATACGGAAAATTAAACATAAGAGAACTTATCTTCTTCATAATACTATCATATGAAGTAAAATTAATATCAATGTTGATGCTTCTTTAAAACATCTTTTAATCAATGAAACTTTTAGAATTACCATATCATATGATATTGTATCTTGAAATATCAATCGTGATTTGACAATACTAGCATATGATCTTCAAGTACCTACAAAACAATTAATATTACTTTTATACCCAATATTCTTTGGGTCCTCTTGGGATCCATTTTTATCCATACATATTTACCAGAAGAAATACCATAATTTCTAATGTAGCAAGCATTGGAAGTGTGACCTTTTGCATTACAATAAGAACAAGATGTCTAGAAACATGATTCCTTTTATTGACATAAAAACAATTTCTATCATAACTCATTTTATGATGATTTACAACATGTTACTTCTTTGATTACTTATTGTTAAACTTGCTAATATCCTTTACAAAGATAGTTTGACTTGTACTAGATTTATCGAAATTAGAAAAGCTAAGTCCATATTTATCATTTGAAAGTATTTTACTACTCGACACATTATCCAAACCAATTTTCCATTTTTCATATTTAACAATGACTTGACTTATTTCCACAATTTTTGACTCAAAAGAAGAACAATTATTGCATGCTGAATTTTTTATTAAGTCTAACTTCACTTTTGTGATATTAGTCTCACTTTCTAGATTTGTAATAGTTTTCTTTTATTTTTAAATTTTTCTAGGAAGTTTCAAAAATTCATCATATAATTCATTAAAACCATTTTTGTAATTCATCTAGGAAGGTCTATCATCAATTTTAGAATCACTAATCCCGTCTTCTTCATCACTTGAATGATGTGATTCCACAAATGCCTAATTTGCATGATCTTCATCTGAAGCTGAATTTATTTCATTGTCATCACATGCTACATATGCTTTGTTTGTCCTTTTGTCTTTCTTGATTTTGAATTTATTCTTCTTTTCAAGTGTAGGACATTCGCTCTTGACATGTCCTCTTTTTCCACATTCAAAGTAGGTAACCTTTCTTATTGGTGCTTATTTATGAATGATCTCCTTTTTCTTAATAAATTTTATCACCTTTTGACAAGATCATCATCTTAATCACTAGTGAAATCTTCCTCTTGATTGCTATCATGATTTTTGAATCTAGTATTTAAGGCAATATCTTTGGAATTACTTACTTGGACTTCATACCTTTCTAGTTTTTCAAGTCCTATCTCGTGTTCTTGAAAGGTTACTGAACAATGTTACATAAGACAATTCTGAAAGACTTTTTTTCTCTCGAAATAGTCATTACCTTTGGCTATTAATCTTTTGTCAAAGATCTAAGCACTTTTAGATTTAATTCTTCATTTGTAAAAGTTTTACCGAGACCCATCAAATAATTTATTAAATGACTAAATCTCTTTTGCAAACAAGAATAGATTCACATGGCTGTATTCTGAACATTTCATATTCCTTTGATAAAGTGTTTAGTTTATATGTTTTTTTACCTCTACTATTCCTTCATGTATGACTTCTAAAGTATCCAATATTTCCTCCATTATGTGATATTTAGTGACACGAAAGAACTCATCCATTATAAGTGTCGATTGAAGCATGTTCTTACTTCTTATCATAATGAAGTTTTTCTTATCATCTTAATTCTAATCACTTTTTATCTTAGATGTACCAACACCATTGACAACATTTTTGGTAACGAATAGACCATTTTAAACAGCATCTTAAATATCATCGCATTGTGCCTCAAGATTTGCTTTCATTCGATTTTCCCAAAAATCATAGTATTCTTCAACAAAGCAAGAAGGCTTGTTTACCACTGTCTAAAAACTGGAGTTGTAGAAGTCATTCTCTAGATATTATGAACAGGTTACCTATAACCTTCTCTGATGCCAAATGTAAATATAAGAGTGCACCTAAGAGGAGTGGTGAATTAGGTGTTTGGAAATTTTGGAGAAAAGTAACAAACTTTTGCCTTGCAATTTTACTGCTTTATGAAAATAAATTGATGAGATATTTTTCTGGTTTAAGAGATTGAAGTGATATGAAGAAAAATTAATTCATTATAGTAAATGAACACAAAGAATTTACTAGTTCCCCTTATCAACCAATGGTACATCTAGTCCCATCACACCATGCAAGAGATTTAACCATTGTTAGAGTTTTGTACAAGCCTCACACCAAGACTTCTCCTACAATTTTCTAATAACACCAAAGAAGCACACCAATTCTTTAATTTACTATCTATGAGAATGAACCTTACTTTCTCTTTTACACATTTGTTATCACAACCTGATAAACAAGTTTATAACATACATAAAGATGAAATAATTTTGTGTACATATTTGTTTTAAACTTTTCAAACACTTGAAATAATGTTCTTCCCTTTCCAAAAACAATATGATCAAATGATATATATACTTAGGTGATTAAGGAAGAAGATGAAACTTTCTTTTATTTGATGTGAACTCTATGCAGCTGAAAAGTTTCCATGAAAGTTTGACACACTTTTAAAATGTGTTAGGAAAGAGGTGATTTTTGAAATTGAAAATTCCCCTATTTATAATGATCATGCACCTCTTAATTTTCAGAAACAATTATTGAAGAAAATCAAATGAACAATTTCCATGGTTAAGAAAAGGTTTAGAGATGAAGATAGGTTATGGAATAATGCAATGTTACAATATTTTTCAAAAACCATTAGAGGCTAATCGATTAACATATGAGGGGTAATCGATTAGCCTACTTCAAACGTTCAAAAATAGTGAAAAAGAGGAATGGATAATTGATTATCCTTTGTCTCCTTTCAAAGTTTGATCGATTATGCTTTTGAAAAATGCAAGTTTTCTTCACACAGTGGCATGGTTAATCGATTAAATTGGTTCCTTTACCAAGAGGTTAATCGATTAACCCTATTGTGGTCATAGAAAAGTTCAAAGTTCAACAATGCCACTTTTTTCCATTTTGTAAATATGCATATAATGATTTTGAATTTTTTTTAGCATATAATATTTATATCATCAAAACATATTATACCTTAACTTATATTGATTAAATTCCAATTTCTATAGCTTTATCAAATTAACTCTGTTACACCACATCTTTGAATCATCCTTGCTAAGAGACTTGAAACACTTATTCGATTGATGAATATTTTCCTTATAATATAAATTTATTATCATCAAAACATCTTCATAAGAGACTTTTTTTCATAGTGGTCCTCCTTTATATGTGTCTGGTGTGGCTATTCGTCCACCACAGGTTCTGTCTGAATCATTCTTTTAGCTGATGGATGCTACTGGATGATCAACATCTTCATAGCTCTCCTTCATTTATGACTTTAGAGGTTTGATCATCTCTAAACGGTTGCCCGGGGATGCATTTGATGAATGGTCAACTTAGTAGTACATATCTATTTTGAAGTAGATGTCACTCTCCATAATGCTCTAAAATCCAGTCAGTAGTGTGCTCGTATGAGGATGTAGAATTTTATTCATGGGATCTAGATATGTTTGGCCTGCTCTGAGACTGCTGAATGGAGATGAGATTTCTTAAGAGCCTTTCCCCTAAGTCTCTTTCTAGTAAGTGTGGGATGATTTTGGTTTCCCTCAGCAGTACTACCTCTAAGCGAGTCGGTGAAGCTGAGTGTTTAACTTGATAGTATGGTCAGGAGGAGACGTCATGAACGATGTTCCTTTCAAGGATATCAAAAGCCCGAGGCACGTTTCTCTTACATATTCTTTCCCATTGGGGGTGCAATCTTTTTTGCCTTTGATATTAGGCTATCAAATTATAAAAGGTCGGAAGATATCCGTTATCTTGTGGGTCTAGATCTGACTGCTGGAGATTTGGTTAATCGAATACGATGGATGAATAATTATCACGGGGAATCCATCATCTACGAGGTATCAAATGAATGTTTCTGCAGCGGTGGTGACTATCAAAACCACTAATAGTTCTGTATTCAAGATCTTTTGAATTCTCTTGTTTCTCTTATTTCCAATTCATTCATTATCACTCTACCATCCATAAGGGGTGTTCTTCTGACATATCACAAACAAATTTAACAATGTTGCGGATCTCAGGGATTAAGATCAAACACGGTGAAATAGAACCAAAATACTTAACAATTCGTGTCACAACCGTGCATTGTATGATTAACTACGATAATTATTACAATTGATGGTAACTATGTGTTCTGGACTCCATTTACCTCCTCGTGATCTAGGAATCATAATACTATGTCATCTTCTCTTATTGTTCGGAGATTATTCGCCATATGGAGGAAATACTTCGGTAGCGGATCTACGTCGGAAGTTCTTATTGTACAAATATTTTTTATGACCGATAATTGGAGCGATAAAAAAATTAGAAGTTTGCTCTAGAATATTTGGCCCGATCTCAGAGGTAAACGCCTTAACTTCTCAACGATTTTGGTAGGAACTCGATTTTAGACACAAGATAATCAATTCTTGTAATTTTCGCGGGAATTAGGAGTCAATTCCCACAGACGCCACCATTGTTCCGTTCTAAAACCATAATTAGGAGTATGTCGATGATGAGGAATCTTAAGCTGGTGGTGTTGATATTTGATATAATGACACGGGGGTGGACCTACAAGGTTAGGATTCCAACGCCCAAGTTTGTTCAAGATTCAAGATAAGTGTAGTAAAAGTGGAGATCAGAAAGTGTACCTTGAATATCTCGTGTGATGACTTTTATACCTTCAATACTTCGAAGTGGATTGATGTTAGATTTGGCCTTAGATTTTTGGGCTTTTATATGGCCTAAAACAATTATGTTTAATTTTCAATAAAAATAATTTAATAATAATAAATAATATATTACAGATTATATAATCACTAGTTATTATTAGCTAATGAATATCACATGCTACATATGCTTTGTTTATCCTTTTATCTTTCTTGATTTTGAATTTATTCTTCTTTTCAAGTGTAGGGCATACACTCTTGACATATCCTCTTTTTCCATATTCAAAGTAGGTAACTTTTCTTATTGGTGCTTCTTTCTGAATGATCTCTTTTTTCTTTTTTTCTTAATAACTTTTATCACCTTTTGACAAGATCATCATCTTAATCACTAGTAGAATCTTCCTCTTGATTGTTATCATGATTTTTGAATCTAGTCTTTAAGGCAATATCTTTGGAATTACTTACTTGAACTTCATACCTTTCTAGTTTTTCAAGTCATATCTCGTGTTCTTGAAAGGTTACTGAACAATGTTGCATAAGACAATTATGAAAGACGGTTTTTCTCGAAATAGTCGTTACCTTTGGCTGTCAAGCTTTTGTCAAAGATCTAAGCACTTTTAGATTTAATTCATAATTTGTAAAAGTTTTACTGAGACCCATCAAATAATTTGTTAAATGACTAAATCTCTTTTGCAAACAATAATAGATTCACAGGGCTGTATTCTAAACATTTCATATTCCTTTGATAAAGTGTTTAGTTTATATCTTTTTACCTCTATTGTGCCTTCATGTGTGACTTCTAAAGTATCCCATATTTCCTCCATTATTTGATATTTAGTGACACGAAAGAACTCATCCATTATAAGTGTCGATTGAAGTATGTTCTTACTTCTTATCATAGAGAAGTTTTTCTTATCATCTTCATTCTAAGCACTTTTGATCTTAGATGTACCAACACCATTGACAAAAAGTTTGGTAACGAATAGACCATTTTCAACAACATCTTAAATATCATCGCATTGTGCCTCAAGATATGCTTTCATTAGATTTTCCCAAAAATCATAGTATTCTCCAACAAAGCAAGGAGGCTTGTTGTTACTAGGCATGGCAACGAGGCGGGTCGGGGACGGTTTTTACCTCCCCCAAACCCAAACCTGAATCCCAAAAGAATCCCCGTTCCCCGCCCCAAACCCAAACGGGGATGGAGAATCAAAACCCAAACCCGTCCCAAACGGGTTCGGGTTGGGTTCGGGTATCCCCGCCCCACCACCATTCATTTAATGAAATCAATTTTTTTAATAGAAATATTTATTTTTTCCAAAATAAAATTACATTACAATTAATAAAATAAAACAATCTAAAAAAATTTCATACATACATTTCAAATATTTTAAATAATAAATTTAAATTAAAATATCAAAACTTTAACCACATATTTAATATTCTAAATTATCAAAAAATAATAATAATGTACATAATAAAATAAACGGGGCGGGTCGGGGGCAGGTTCGGGGTGGGTACTAATGTCCCCATTACCCGACCCGTCCCCATATTTTATAATCAGGGAAAACCCAAACCCGAACCCAAACTCAGTCAAAGCGGGTTTTCCCCGTCAACTTCGGGGCGGGTTCGGGTGGGTACCCACGGGTATGGGTTATGTTGCCATGCTTAGTTGTTACTACCACCGTCTCTAAAAACCGGATTTGTGAAAGCCATATTTTGGATATTAGGAACAAGTTACCTACAATCTTCTCTGATTCCAAATGTAAGTATGAGAGTGCACCTAAGAGGAGGGGTGAATTAGGTGTTTGGAAATTTTAGAGAAAAGTAACAAACTTTTACCTTGCAATTTTTTTGGTTTATGAAAATAAATTGATAAGATATTTTTCTGGTTTAAGAGATTGAAGTGATATGAAGAAAAATTAATGCAGTATAGTAAATAAACACAAAGAATTTACTAGTTCCCTTTATCAACCAATGGAACATCTAGTCCCATCACACCATGCGAGAGAATTAACTATTGTTAGAGTTTTGTACAAGCCTCACACTAAGACTTCTCCTATAATTTTCTAACAACATCAAAGAATCACACCACTTCCTTGATTTACAATCTAAGAGAATGAACCTTACTTCCTCTTTTACACATTTATTATCACAACCTGATAAACAAGTTTACAACATACAAAAAGATGAAATAATTGTGTACATATTTGTTTTAAACTTTTCAAACACTTGAAATAATGTTCTTTCCTTTCCTGAAACAATATGATCAAATGATATATATACTTAGGTCATCTTCCAAGAAGATGAAACTTTTTTTATCTGATGTGAAATTTATGAAGCTGAAAAGTTTCCATGAAAGTTTGACACACTTTTAAAATATGTTAGGAAAGAGGTGATTTTTGAAATTGAAAATTCCCCTGTTTATAATGATGATGCATCTCTTAATTTTCAAAAACAATTGTTGGAGAAAATCAAATGAACAATTGCCATGGTTAAGAAAAGGTTTAGAGATGAAGAGAGGTGATAGAATAATGCAATGTTATAATATTTTGCAAAAACCATTAGAGTCTAATCGATTAACATATGAGGGGAAATCGATTAGCCTACTTCAAACATTCAAAAATAGTGAAAAAGAGGAATGGATAATTGACTATCCTTGGTCTCCTTTCAAAGGTTAATCGATTATGCTTTTGAAAAATGCAAGTTTTCTGCAAATAATGGATGGTTAGTCGATTAACTTGGTTTCTTTACCTAGAGGTTAATCGATTAACCCTATTGCGGACTTAGAAAAATTCAAAGTTTAACAATGCCACTTTTTTCCATTTTGGAAATATGCATATAATGAGTTTTGGATTATTTTCTTTGATCATATAAGATTTATATCATCAAAACATATTGTAACTTAACTTATATAGATTAAATTCCAAATTCCATACTTGATCAAATTAATTATGTTACACCACATCTTTGAATCATTCTTGCTAAGAGACTTGAAACTTGTTTTGAAACACTTATTCGATTGATGAATATTTTCCTTCTTATATAAATTTATCTTCATCAAAACATCTTCATAAGAGACTTGTTTTCATAGTGGTCCTCTTCTATGTGTGGCCGGTGTGGCCACTCGTCCACCACGGGTTCTATCTGCATCGTTCTCTTAACCGATGGACGATATTGGACGATCAACGTCTTCGTAGCTCCCATTAATTTATGACTATAGATGTTTGACCATCTCTAAACTGTTGCTCGAGGCTGCACCTAATGAATGGTCGGCTTAGTAGTACATCTCTATTTTGAAGTAGATGTCGCTCTCCCTAATCGTCTAAAATCCAGTTAGTAGTGTGCTCGTAGGGGATGTAGAATTTTATTCATGGGATCTAGATAGATTTGGCCTTCTCTGAGACTGCTGAATGAATATCAGATTTCTTAAGGGCCTCTCCCCTAAGTCTCTTTCTAGTCATTGTGAGACATTCTTGGTTTCCTTCTATAATACTACCTCTAAGCGAGTCGATGAAGCTGAGTGTTTAACTTGATAGTATGGTCGGGAAGAGACATCCTAGACGATGTTCCTTTCGAGGATATCGGAAGCCCGAGGCACGTTTCTCTTGCATATTCTTTCCCATTGAGGGTGCAATCTTTTTTCCTATGAGATTAGGCTATCAAATTATAAAAGGTCGAACGATATCCGTTATCTTGTGGGTCTAGATCTGACTGCTGGAGATCTGGTTGATCGAATATGATGGATCAACAGTTATCACGGGGAATCCATCATTCACGGGGTATCAGATAAACGTTTATGCAGCATTGGTGAGTGTCAAAACCACTGGTAGTTCCGTATTCAAGATCTTTTGCATTCTCTTATTTCTCTAGTTTCCAATTGAATCATCATCGCTCTACCGTCCTAAGGGGTGTTCTTCTGACATATCACAAACAAATTTAACAATGTTGCGGATCTTAGGGATTAAGATCAAATACGGTGAAATAGAACTAGAATACTTAATAATCCGTGTCGTAGTCGTGTGTTGTGTGATTAGCTACAATAATCATTACAATTGATGGTAACTATGTGGTCGGGACTCCATTTACCTCCTCGCGATCTAGGAATCATGGTACTATGTCATCTTCGCTTATTGTTCGAAGATTATTCACCATATGAAGGAAATACTTCGGTAGTGGATCTACGTCGGAAGTTGTTATCGTACGAATCTTATTGATGACAAATAATTGGAGTGATAAAAAATTGGAAGTTTGATCGAGAATCTTTGGCACGATCTCAGAGGTAAACACCTCAGTTTCTCAACGATTCTGGTAGGAACTCGATTTTGGATATAAGACAATCAATTCTTGGAATTTTAGCGGGAATTAGGAGTCAATTCCCACAGATGGCGCCATTGTTCCGTTTTGGAACTAGAATTAGGAGTATGTTGATGATGAGGAATCCTAAATCGGTGGTGTTAATCTTCGATACAGTGACACGGGATGGACCTACAAGGTCGGCACTCTAACGCCCAAGTCAACTCTAAATTCAAGATGAATGTAATAAAAATGAAGATCAGAAAGTATATCTTGAATATCTTGTGTGATGATTTTTATACCTTCGGTCGTTCGAAGTGGATCAATGTTAGCTTTGGCGTTAGCTTTTTGGACTTTTGTCTAGCCCAAAACAATTATGTTTAATTTTATATAAAAATAATTTAATAATAATATATTATTGATTATATAATCACTAATTATTATGTGATGGTTGAATATATAGTCCCATCAAATTATTATGCGATGGAATATGATGATTGACTATATGGATATAAAACTTCAATAAAACTAAATGCATATAAATTAAACTCTTTTAAATCAAATTAAGTTTTTATATTATGAAATAAAATAATTGACGAATCTCAATAGAAATGGTCAATAATCAGACAAACATAGCAATATATTATGACCATTTAAAGATATTTTGCCATGTCAATTATATATTAGATCAGCAAAAATCTTGAATATCATCTGATTGAATTTTGAAAAATTATATAAGTGGAATTACATACCACATTTTAACTGAACATTTGAAGGCATCACGCATATTTCTGTGCAAAAGAACTGATTTATAAGAATTGCTTTTAAAAATTCACTGCACCATTTTTAAAAATCTAATTTGTGTTAGATGAAGACTGAACCAGATCCATTTTGTCATCAAAATAAAAAATTGATATCCAAAGATTTACATTATTGATTCACCATCATCACCTGTTTGCATTATTTTATAAATTTTTAAAATAAAAGTCAAACTTATTTTAATATCAAACGTCTAAGATTAACTAATGGTGTAAAATCATTTTACACCGTCATGTATTTCAATTAAATCATTTTCAAAATTAATGGTAATCCATAAAACCAGATAATAATGGCTAATTTTCATTCTTACAAATAATTTGACAAATTCACGGTACATACACGGTAGGTTCTATCATTCAAGTATAAAATATCGTGCTTCTACGTCTATATGATATTTTGTCTTAAATATTTTTTTAGTCAATTAGTTTAGTGGTTAAGATTCATCTTATTAAAATAAACAAATAAAATATCGTGCTTCTGCATCTATATGATATTCTTGCACAACTATCATCTGAATTGGCTTAACGGATCAACTTGAATATATTTTTTATTTATATAAAATTATATCTTTATAAATTTTGGCTAAATTGCATTTTATCCTTTTGATTCATTTATAATTTTTTCTTTATTCTCTTCAATTTTTTGTTTTATTTTAGTAAATTAACTTAGTCTTTAAATTTTTTATTGTATTTAATAATTTAATTTCTAATCTTAGTAATTAAAGAGATTAGATTGGCAATATTACTAAAATATCAAGCTCTCGTAAATTAAATTAGAATTTAATTGATATGCATTAACAATGTAAAGAGATTTTACAAATAATTGTGTTGATTAAGTTTTTATTAGTTTTTAATTTTAATTTTAATCATTTATAAAGTAATATCTATGAACAATTGTGATGCATTTGTCGTATATAAAAATATGAGAAATACTATGTTTACACCAATAACATACACTACACCGTATGCACTCTTCACAAATACATTGAACCGTGCCGTGAACCGTAAAAAATAGATGAACGGTGTCTGTTGAACAGTGTCTATGCGTGAATAGTATCTCATGAACAGGATTCTTGTAAAGTGCATGAATATTATCTTTTTAAAGTAAAATAAAGTTGGTTAATATAATATAAAAAATTGGTTAATGAAATGATGAAATTGGTTAATAAACATTTAGATATTAAAAATAATTTTTAATAGTAAAATAAAGTTGGTTAATAAAAAGTAAAAAGTTGGTTAGTGAAGTGATGAAATTGATTAATAAACTTTCAGATATTAAAAATAATATTTAGTAGTAAAATAGAATTGATTAATAAAATATAAAATATTAGTTAATAAAATTATAAAGTTGGATAATCAAACATTTTTATATCAATATCTCTTTAATTTTAAAAAATAAATAATAAAAATAATAATAATTTTTGTTTATATTTTTTAAAAGTTATTTAATACTATAATATTTTAATAAGCTTATTAAGATATATATATATATATATATATATATATATATATATATATATATATATATATATATATATATATATATATATATATATATATATATATATATATATATATATATATATTCATTTAAATAATAAGAGAGACAAATTAGTAATAAAAAATTGAAACTATACGGTGTAGGTATAAAAACAATGTAAAGATATCATTTCTGTAAAAATATACACTAATAATACATAGCATAATATCATTAAAATATAAAGAATATAAAAGATCAAAATATTTAAAAAGAATGAATAATTTTTTAAGATGTCAAATTAAAAATTAAAAATAAGTTAAAATCATATCAATCTTGTGAACATTATTATAAAGACCGAACAAAATCAATAACAAAAACAAAACATTTAGTTTTTATAATTATTCTTATTATATTTTCTTTAATTTATAAAATAAATTACAATAAAACATAAAAATTCATATGCCACATAAATTATTTATCGAAGTTAATTGTTTACTCAATTAGAAGAAATCGGACATCGTGCCATATAGCAGTTTTAAATCTACAGAATATCAAAGAAATTTTAACAATAAAATAAGTTACAGTTTACTTACAATTCAGTTTTAATTAAAAAACAGGTTTGAATTGGTTTTGTACCGAATTAAAATTATTTTGCATTCTTAAATCGATTTTTATAAAAAATAGTTTGGTTTTTAAACTAAATCTAATAAAATAGATTGATTCTTATAACTTGGTAATCATGCACACCCCTATTTAATATCTATTTTTTTTACACCTAATATTTTAACTTTTTTTTTTTAGAAGTGAGAGTCTATTCATTAATTCATATGAACACGCTCTCCTTTATAAAATATTTTTTTATTCACATTCACTTGCACTAAAGTGGAAGGATAAGAAGATTGTACCTTAAATATAATTTTAGATAAATTAAAAGTTTTTAAAATGTGAAACATGCATTAAAGAAATTTGGTTCCATGCCTAGTTGTTAGATTTATACTCGTTATGGCGAATAAATAGAAAATGTTGATATAAGAGTTGATAATCCATACTTGGAAAGCAAAAGATAATCGTGAAGAATTTTGACTTAATACATGACATTGTTGTGATACCTTAAACAAATCACAAGTTAGTCCAAAACTCATTAAAACATCATAAATGACCGTTCACCCGATATAACTTATTAGAATAGACATTTCCAAAAAAAATAAAATGTAAGAGTTGCACTCTTGAAAGCCCTAAGCATAAGCAAGAAAGAAGTGGGTAATTGAATCACTTAAATGATTTAAACTTCTTTGTGGTTTATCTTGTGAAATGATAATGAAATAGGAAAAAAAACTCAAACTTTCGACTATCATTTAGGAATAAGGGTGGGATTATAAAACTCTTATACTTTTTATAATAAAATGTTTGCCCTTTGAACTCAACACTACTAAAAAAAATCATTTTTTAGTGATTAATTTAATGATTGAAAAATTTCGGTCACATTAATCACCGAATTAATCATTAAATTTTGATATCATATTAATAAAAAATTTAAATTTATTAAATCGATCATCAAATAAAATTAGTTATCGAATTAGTGACTGAAATTTTATGACTATATAATTCAATCATAAAATATATTTTATTAAAAAAATTAAATAACCGAAATTTAGGTCATTAATAATTTTGGTAATTTTTTTTAAGTTACTATTTTCCTCTTATTTTTTAATATTTTATGTTCATCTTATTTTTAATTTTTAGGCAAACTTTCATATTTTTATTTTCAAAACATATAAAATATATGTTTACATTTTAAAAAATTGATAAACATAATTTTTTTAATTTAAAAAAAATGGAACTTAAATGTCATCATAATAATTTAAATATATTATAATAATATATATCATTTAAATATGAAATTGACAATTATTATATTGTGTCTTAGTGGTAACGCTGATATATTTGATACTTGTATTAGACATCTATTTTTATTTAACATTTTATTTATTCAACACACTAAATCAGTGACTGCTTCGGTCATTGAATACGTTGTTAAAGATTAATTATTAATATTTTTTCACTATAGTTATTTTATTTTATTGATCGTTAAATGTTATAATGACCGATTTTTAAAAAAAAAAATGATTTTTGATTCGATCATTAAACACGAAATTTTTAATTTAACAATATATCAAGAGGTTAAATGTTTCATACAAGGGGATACACGTATAGTTTCTAGTGGATACAAATTAAATAATATAGGAAATGCGTAACAATATAGTAAGACATTTAATTGGTAAATGGGCACGGAGAAGTCCAAAGTTAACTTCATCCTTAATTCTTAAATTTTCTAGCTTTTTATTTTATTATTTTATCACTAAAACTTACTCCAAAGCCTTTTTGTAACACACATTAACATCATGTTAAGTATAATAAAAAGATATTTGCAGAGTTGCAGTCCTTTTGATCAAGACTTGGTAAATTACACTCCATCTTATTATTTGAGATGATTTGTTACACTTACCAAATTTGAGATGATTTATTACACTTAGCAAATTGTATTATGAGATACTGCAAAATTTGTAAATTGTTTATATCTCAATTACGTTACTTGGAAAAAAAATGGAAAAAAAAATGGAGCAGTTCATCAATACTTTTTTTGAAAAATATTGTTGATTTATAAGTATCAATAATTTATTTATATTAATACATAAATATGAATAAATGTTGCCGCCGGTGATCGAATCATGGACCAACAACTTACGCCTATTTAATTTAACTGACATTTATCAATTGAGTTATCTCATCCATTATAGTTACACAAAACAAAATAAAACTGAGAGAAAGAGAGATTTTTAAGTTTCACTGTTCTAAGAGTTTTATAATTTTTAGAAGTTTTTTTAATGATTATGAATCACTTTTAAACACCTTGACATTGTGTAACTCATATATTGAAAGGATGAGAGATTTGAGTTTTGAATGGTAGAAATTGGATGATGCTCTTTTGATTTTATTGAACTAATTTTTTTAAACTAATTTATAATCTATTGATTAAAACTCTTGATTGATAGTGAATTAGAGAGTTATTCTCTTTGCATAATAGATCTATTTTGGATCAAATTGGAGAAACAATTTTCTATGTTTATGTCTTTCTTTATCTTGTTCTTGTAATTGTAGTTTTATTTTCACTTTAATTAATATTTGATTATTGCTTGAGGTTGTTTAGTGTAATTTTGTTTTGTCTTTGTCCCACGTATAATTGTTCTTTGTGTCTTTGAATGATTCAATCCACCATAGAGTAAAAAAATCTTATTTTACAAGTGAAGATTATGAGTTCTAAATGAGATATCAAAAATTATCTAAAAACAATACTTTTATTTTATGAAAAGTAAAAAATGTAACCAATCTTGACTTAACAAAAAATGCACGTAAGTATTGAAAGGCAAGACCTCTTGTGAATCTTTACTGTTGTAATCAATTTAAAATGTGAAGTACACACAAATAACATTTATTTTGTTAGAATCTTTCTCCATTTTCTCTCAAAATCTCTGAGATTTAAAACTCTAATATGGATGGATGGGCTAGATTAACGGTAAATATTAATTGAGTTAAATACATATAAATAGTAGATTTATAATTCATTTTTTATTGACAACATTTATTTATATTTATGTATATATATAAATAAATTGTTGATATTTATGGATCAACAACTTTTAAAAAAAGTTCACTACTATTATTTTAAAAATTACTCCAATTAAATCTCATATTTTTTAAATGAACATATTGTTCAATTAATTTAATATAGTAATTATTATAATAAAATATATGATGAATGATATTATTAGCGAGTTCTGATTTACCTTTTATAAAAGATAATCTAAATTTCAATATCATGATATAAATATTCTCTCATTATTTCATCTCATTCATCCATTTTATTCAAATGACGTGTTTATTAAATATTTCATTTTTTTTTTAATTTCATCTTGACTTTATTTTACATGTTATTTAAAGTAATTGATTTGATCTTTCGCAAAATAAAAAGAATTTAAGGTTGATCAACTCAAAGTAGCTGATTCGATCATTTGTAATAAATTTCAACTATATCTTATCCTTGTTTGAATACAAATTTTGCTTATAAAAACATTCATTCAAAGTGCCTTTTAATTTGAAATTATTGTATAATTGATCATGAAAATAAATTAAAAAAGAGTCTAAACTCTAAAATAAAATAGAAGGTTGGCCAAAACACTAGTATTATAATGTTGGACAAACCTAACTTAACGCGTTTGAAGAAAAGACATTGATTTGAATACATAGAAACCTCTATGTGGAAATATAGGTGAAGAAGGTGGCATTACCTTACACACCAAAAAAATATCCTTTCAATGGCAGTCCACTATAATTCAACATCATTCAGATTCTCACATGGTGAGAACTTTTATTTATTTTTATGTCAAATCAACTTTAATACATATTTTTTAATATATAAAAAAAGTCATATGCAAGAATTATTTTTAAAAAATAAATACTCCATCTAGTTTTTATTGTAAACTTTTTTTTTTACTTTTGGTTTATTAAATAAACAATATATCTGATTTATATTTAATTTAAATATATTAATTATTTAATAAATTTGATAAGATTCTGTTTTCTTTAAATATATTAAATTTTACTTTTAATCCTCAAAAGTATTTCTTTTAAATTTTGATACATTTAATTTCTTTTAGTCCACACTATTGATCAATCTAATTAACTTTTGGATAATGAGGTGTATATGTACACCATATTGACAACTTTTATGTGATTAAACGCATATATAATGTTTGGTAACAAAGACGTTGTTATTATTTGGCAAATTACCTTTTTTATTATTATTATTATTATTATATATTATTAATATTAATTAAATAAATAGACACAATAATTTAATGGCTAAATATATTATATAATGAAGAAGGCCAAGGTTCATATTAAAACCTAGAATATGTCATTAAATATGTCACTAAACCTGATTACGTATAACTTATTAAAAAATAACTGCGTTGATAATTCTGTTTTTAAATATGTCTTTAACTTATTTTTGATTTTTTCAAAGCTTATTTACAATTCTTTTTGACTTATAATTCTTTTTATAAAATTAAAATATTATTTTTATTAGAACATTATTTTTTATTTAACTATTAGTTTTACAAAATTAAAATATTTAATTTTATTGTATTCTGTTTTAAATAAATATTGAAATATTAATTCTATACATACCACAAGTCCAATTGTATTAAAATTGTAAAAAGTTTTGGATATGTTTAATGATTATCCGAATTTGCAATATTTTTTTAATCTATACTTTAGTATGAATTTTCCGCTAAACTCTAAAAAAAAAATACTCCATGAATTAAATAATACACTTAAAATATCAATTTTTAAACAAAAATAAAAGTAGTTTAGAGAGCAAGCAAAATATTAAGCAGATTAAATTAAATATATTAATGTAATTAAAAAATAATTATTAAAAAGAAAAACAAGCTTTGAAAAAAATAATTTAAATTGAATTAGAGACAAAATTAGCAATATATTAACGGTCATTTCTAAGAAAGTTATGATATTCATCTTCTAAATGTAATTAGTGACAGATTCTTGATTTTTAATATTAATATTCATCTTATACATCTTATTCTATGGATTTAGTAATTAAATTACTGTGTATATATTTAATTAATATTAATAATATGAAATGACAATAAAAATAAATTATTAAAAACGAAAAACTAATGCATAACTATATGGGAATAAGCTTCCATAAAATCAATGCCGATTTGATGTCTATTGAAATATATTCTCTATTTTTTTTATAAGTAAATTTTCATTTTTCTAAATTTATTAAATAAATTATAATTTAAATAATATATAGACTAGATAAATTAACTATTTAATAAGTATAAAAAATAAAATTTAATTATAAAAGTGAATGAAGTAAGTATAAGGTATCATGAATGGCAATTTGATTATTCTCTATAATGGTGATATCTTGATTTAACCAATAAAGATAAAACGCCAATACATGTAGATCTTATATCTAAGAACTTGCTTGTTGGAAGATACTCCACATAGTATTATACTAACATGTTATACTATCAAAGTAATTATTTTACAAGATTAAGCACTTAATTATCACCAAAGAAAATCAAAATGTTCTCTTGTTAAAAAATAAATAATCAATAATAGTTTTTTACTAGATATGTTTGAAATCTAATATAAAAATTATTTTTAAAAGGTGTGCTAGAAAATATTTTCTTAGTCTTTGCCTTTGCCCATCTTGTATATTTCTTTTCTCAAAACCATATAAAATAAGTAAATAGAGTTGATATTTTAATAACTACCAATAAAGAATAAATTAATAAAAGTTAAAATAAGTTGAAAGTAAAAGAAATTTTCCATGATTTGGTTCCCACGTAATTGGGGGAACATCAACAAGATACTAGTATTAGAGAGGAGTACCGCACTGAAAGCCCAAGTGGGCTTGACCTTTGGTAGGCCCATTTCATGTCACCTTTTAGTATAGGGACCATAGGGACCCATACATCTTTTTATCATCTCAACATGTATGGCAGTTTGGGTGACCAGTTTTGTAGCTTACATTAGGTACTGAATAATGAACTCTACATAACCTAGAGCTGCAAAACCTATCTTGTCGAAAGTTAGGGTTTTGAAATTTTAGTGAAAGTGTGGACATAACTTAAGGAACATCAAATACTGAACAAGTGGCTTACTTGTATTGGAGTCAATTTGCCATATAATGTTGAGTTCTATTCAACTCTAATAGATAATTACAAACTTAAATGACCAACACATTTTTTTAGTAATTTTATACCTAACAATTTTCTCTCAGACCGACATTTTATATAAGTTCACTATTATACATTTGTATAAAGATTACTAGTTTAAATTTTTTTTCTCATTTCATTTTAAAGATTTCAAATCTTGTCTGATAAGTTGAGAGAATTAGAGAAAAATGGAATACTGTGATCTCTTGCATAAAAGTTATATGGTGCATGCAATCTGCTTTAATTTTTAAAGAGTAAATTCAACTAGAAAAAAAAATCAATAAAAATTATAACTATTAAAGGTATATATCTATTAGTCATGGTGTTGTTCAAATCTAGCACTCGATTGATTCATGCTGACAAATCTATGCATATGAGACGTCAACTGTGTGTCTTTTACATGATTAATGAATTAACTACAATCAATACATGTTTGCTCAAGTTGTTGCAATCATTGATGATACACCACTTCATCATTAGCCTATACAAGTTATGTGTCTATCGCCTCTTGCATATCATTCAAAAATAACTTTCTTGTTGATGTGAAATTGACAAAGAAACTTAATAAACACAAATTCAACTGATTTCATCAAAGCAAGATCTCTATCAGTCAAAATCACTTGTGGACATGACATTTCCTTTGTAAACAATTGTTTTAACTTATCTAATACTCAACAAAAGTTCTCTATCTGCTAAGATTTCATATAGGAAAATTCAACAACAATGTCAACTTAGTTGACGTCATACCAACACAATAGAAAAAATATTCAATAACGTGAATGAATTTGGATGTGCCAAAAATATCTCTCTCACAACATCTGAGTCATCTTTTCTTCTACTCCAGTAAATATAATTTGCATCCTCCATCACGTGTATCTCAGTTCTAACACATATGATCTCTTTTTGTAATTTACTCTTATGTTTAGATATTTGTGTAATCTTATTAACATTCTTTGGATATCTATCTTGCAAGATATCAATATGTGTTTGGGTGGAACATGGCGCTTTGTCAAATCAACAATATGTTGGCGCTCATCTAAAGCTAGATGACCAACAAATGCATGACCTTCAAATTTATCAGGTAAATTGTGGTTGTGAAGTCCCTATTTTACATTAATCTTTCATCCCTGAATCATCTTTAGACGGTGTTAATTTTGTTTTAAATGGACAACCATATTTTTAGTAGCATTTTGTGTTGCATAACTCGCTTTCATATATTTTCCATATTTATCACAACCAAAGACTAGTTTGGGGTCTTTTCCACTCTTTTCTGTTTTAATATCCGAATAAGTAATGACAATAGTCACTTTATGTTTGATTCCATCCTCCTAAATCCATATGAGGATCTCTTCTCATGTATAAATTTTTTTGTGTAGTTGAGAATGCAACAATAGTATCTACATATATATGATTTTATCCCATATCGGTAAAGGAATCTCCATATCTGGGAAACATAATTGTTTTCTAAGTTAAAAATGCATATCAGATTACTTATCGAAAAGTTATCCAATGAACAAATATGAAAATCACCGAAAAAATTAAAACCAAGATACCCAATAAAGGTTATAATACCGGATAACTATGATGTAAGTTATCTAGTGAACAAATCGTCATACTAAAATACTTAAAAGCAAGTTATTCGAAAGAGAAAAACTACGTAACAAAATTCTCTAACCAAAGTTATCTGATACACTAGTGTAGGTATGTAGATTCTTCAATTTCATAAAAGTTAATTAAGATAGTAAAATTTGAATGGAAAATTATTTGATGTATGAAAGGGATAAAATTGAAATATTTTAGAAATTGTAAATATGGAGAATAATCATAGGGTATGTGGTAAAATTTCCCACCGACTAACAATAATCTCAAAAGAAAGCCCAAGTGGGCTTGATCTTTGGTAGGCACATTTTCATGTAACCTTTTAGTAAAGGTGTCCAACCATCTTTTTACCATCTGAACACTAAAAAAAACATATGACTACGCACGACTACTGGTTTCGAACGTGTATTTGTTCACATACACTTTTAAAAAAATAATCGATAAATTTTTATTATATTTAAGTCACTACATCTATCAAAATTTATTATAATTTTCATAATTAGGTAATAAAACTTCAAGAAAACATTGAATTTTGAAATTTACTTTGAAATTTCAAATATTAATATTTGAGTCATTTATAGGGTGAATTGATAAATTTATCCATATTTCTCATAAATATTTAATACATAATAAAACATATTGTATGCTAAGAAAGACCAAACTACCATAACAAAGATACAATAAAATAATAATAATAATAATAATAATAATAATAATAATAATAATAATAATAATAATAATAATAATAATAATATCTAACACCTCCACAATTAAAAGTGAAAATAGGCTGGGTCGAGCTAGGTTTTTCCAAACCTAAGTCTGGCCTGCCAAAAAAATCGAAGTCTAAGTCTGGCCTATAGCATGTCAAAAGCTTATTTTTACGTCAGAGTCTGGCCTTTTTGAATGCCTAGTTAGCCTATATAAAAGCCTATTTATTTTAGACATATGTAAATAAGCAATTTAAACAATATTTAAATAGATTAACAAATTAAAAGACCAATGAGACTAAATATTCGTTTGCATTGACTTATTTTAACTTACCTATTAGCATAAATTTTGTGAGACTGTTTGTTTAAGAGAACTTATGAAAACAACTTATGACATTGTTCATAAGGTGTTTTTATCTTATTTTCATAAGATCTCCAAGATAACCAAATTTTATTTATGTATTTTAACTCAAAGTACAAAACATAACATAATGATAATAAAAAAAAATCATATTTATTTAAATAAGTTATCCTGATAGGCTTAAAAGGTTTTTTTAGGGCCTGAAGCCTAGCCTTTTAAACTAAATAGACTTATAAAAAACCTAGGTCTTTTCTATTAAAAGAAAAACTGGCCTGGCTTGAGCCTGTGTAGGCTACACCGTAGGTCCCTGATAGTCAGTCGACCCTATTTCCACCCCTGCCGATGATGAAGGGCTGAGACTCAGAGATATTTATTGTCATACTATTTGGTCTTCAAATTGCATCATTACTGACATTGTTGGTATAAACCGCTTCTTCAACCTGCATGCACATGAATTAACCAGTTCATGAGTTGCACTTGGGTTAACAATCAATTTAGAATTGTTGTTACCCGTGTATATTGCTTCTGCATGTAAGTTTTCCACAACTCTATTTGTCCTATTCTTAAAAGTTACATTATCCAGTTCAATTTGATTTTTTTCTCGTTTTGTTCACATGTGCATGTAATTGTTCCACAACTTTAATGGGCCCGTGTGGATTTGAAGCATTCTAAGGTTCTGAAAATCCTGTGTTTTCATCATCTGCATTAAATTTATCAAAAATTTAAAATGTCAAAGTATTTGACTATCTTAATGATTCCTATTTTATCAACATGTGCATGTAATTGTTCCACCTTTAATGGGCCTACGTGTATCTGATTCATTATCTGATTCTGAAACTTCTTAGTTGTCTTCATCTTCCATAAAACTAGTTGTCACTTTCATTTTTTCTCCTTAGCCGCAACTGCATGTAATTGTGTTACTCATTTTATTGTATCTTTCCTTATCCCATTCTTATTATTTGGACATTTTGTTTCTAAATTATGGTATTCCACATCAAGAGACATTTTCCCCACATATCTAGACATCCCTATTGCTTTTATCTCCTTAAATGTAACCATTATTTCCTTCTCTTATGGAAATGTTTTATGCATTTTGTTACACACCTTAACCTAATGGTCAATGGTGAAACAATGGTAAACAATCTCGATGTAGAACAAAAAACATTCTTGATCCACTATTATTCTGTCGAAGAGACGTTATGAGAGATTGATATCTACCTAGACCCTGGCATAGTGGCTGAAAGAGAATTTTCGCATTATTTTGTCAATCATCAACAAGTATTCGATACCAGCCACAATTTTAAATAGGATACGTGACCTCCAATATTCTTGAGGTAGGTTATAAAATTGCACCCATGATTGAAAGTGCATTTCTTTTTTGGTGTATGGATTAAAATTTGGTTCCCACTTCGACAACCTAAGAAAACATGACTATAAATTATACAAACCCACAAACCAAGACTTTCATTTGTCTTCGGCATATCAAAAAGAAAACTTATACTAACCCATATCGAGGGATACAAGTCCCCATAGTGCTAGACCTTTGCAAATTCCTAACATCTTTCTTGTTAGATCTCTTTCTATTGGAGATGTATCCCCTTTGCTCGTGATTATCCAACCATGGAGATGATTTCTAAAATCCTCCAATTATTTGTAGTATTCCTCCTATTTAATCTTTATAGTAATCATATCACTTTGAGAATAGGTTTTGGATGATGGTTGCAATGGACTTCTTCTGCCTTGGAGTTCCTGACCGTCTGCAGGAACAATTTAAGTTAAGGATTTGGAACACTTCTGGCGACCTAAAAGGTGTGTTCCAACAAAGTTATGAACTTCCAAGAACATTGAAACAGTAGTTTTGCCATGCAAACCCTAGCATAAGCAATACATGTTATAGTAATCATAAGATACATTAGGCTTCCAACCAAAGAACGATATAAGGTGGGTTCTAGAAGAGGAACTCCATCAGATGGAGCACATTTCACATTTAACTCAATAGGATTATCTACTACTCTAGTATCAGAAGGACAATTTCGTTCAAGAGTGTTGACAATATATTTGGATTGAGATAGAAGATATCCTCTAAGAGAGTAGGCAACTTCAATGTCAAAGAAGTAGAAAAAAGTGCCTAACTTCTCCATCTCAAACTGTTTGGGCAACTGTAATTTCAAATCATTAGTTTCATTTGTATCATCACCCGTAATAATCATATCATCAACATATAATAATATTAAAATACGACCATGACAAGTGGTTTTGACAAACAAAGTAGAATCATGATCACTAGAGCAAAATCAAATACATGTAACCATGGTGGTAAACTTCTCAAACCAAGCTCTTAGAGCTTGTTTCAGACCATTTATTGCCTTCTTCAACCTACACACTTCCCCTTGATTATGAGAAACACCTTGTGGGGGTACCATATAAACTTCCTCTTTAAGATCACCATTTTGAAACACACTTTTAACATCCATTTGAGAAATATTCCACTAATGAACAGATGCAACTGCAATAATAGTGTGAATAATAGTCATCTTAGCAACATGAGCAAAAGTTTCTTCATAATCCATACCATATTGTTGAGAGAATTCCTTAGTAACAAGATGAGCATTATAACGCTCAAGTAACCCATCAAACTTAGTTTTAGTTTTGTATATCCAAAGAGATCCAATAAGACATTTTCTAGGAGGAAGAGATACTAATTCACAAGTCTCTGTTTTATGTAAAGCAGAAAGTTCTTTTCTCATAGCCTGTTGCCGAAGAGGGTCAAAAATAGTCTATTTATAAGAATGAGAGCTCAGACAAACTGTGGATAGAGGTTAGAATATAAGAAAAATAAGCTGACTAAGAGGAATAGACAAAATCAAGCAATTTATTAGACTTATGATCACGATAGGGATAACGGGGAGGCAGAGGATCAACAATCGCGGAAATTTCTTGGGTAGCCGTGGGGACAAGAGGGATGTTAGTATTTGGAGTAGAATTAGTATCAATCATGAAATTCTTAAAATTAAAATCACTAGAAACATTATCATTTTGACTAAAAGGATTTATATCGGTAAGTTTTGAGCTGCTAGTAATATGAGAATTAGAAGAAAGAGCGTAAAAGGAATGTGTTTAAGGAAAATAACATGATGAGAGACATAAAGTTTCCTTGCATCAGGATCATAACAAAGATAACCTTTTTTTACCATCCCCGTAACCAAGAAAAACATATATAGCAAAACGAGAAAACAACTTAGTACGTTCTACTCGTGGGCAAAGAATAAAACAAGTAGAACCAAACATTTTCAAAGAGGAATAACCAGGTCTAGAGTTATACAATTTTTCAAAGGGATACAAACCTGATGTGACAGACCTTGGGATTCTATTAATAACATGAATAATATTAAGAATTGTTTCATCCTAAAATTCACTAGGAACTAAAGCAAACAACAAAAGGGAACGAGCAATCTCAATAATGTGACGATGTTTCCTTTCAGCAACTCCATTATGTTGAGGAGTATCAGTACATGGTATTTGATGAATTGTACCATTAGAAGCAAGTAATTTAAAGAATTTATTCGAGGTGTATTCTCCACCTAAATCATAATGGAAGCACTTTATAACAATATTATGTTGAGTCTTAACCATAGCATGAAACATATAATAAATGTCAAAAAATTAAGAATGATTTTTCATAAGATAAACCCGATAGAAACGGGTATAGTCATCAATAAACGAAACATAATATCTAGATCCACCGTTAGTAAGGAGTGGTGATAGACCTCATACATCATAGTTAACTAAGTCAAATGATCCATATGAAATGGAAACACTTTTACTAAATGGTAAAGCTGAAAACTTAGCAAGTTTACAACCACAATAATCTGAAATATAACTGATTTGTAGCTTTCCTAAAGCTGGTTTGTAATTTTCCTAAAGCTCCAGTAGAATACAAATATTTTGATCTAGAAGCAGAGACATATCCAAGACAGTAATTCCATAAATAAAAACTAGAAGATGAAGAATTCAAACAAAAAGGGGATAATAAATCAGTTGTGGAAGTAGAGGTTTAGGCTGTAGTATCTGGGACTCTAAACTCATCCAAAACATAAAGCACCTATTGTTTATGACATATCCCAATCAGCCTCTTTGAATGAGGATCTTGCACACAACAAGAAGTGGAAGAAAACATAACTGAGTAACCAAAATCACACAAATGACTAACAAAAGCAAGACTCAAAGTGAGGTTAGGAATAAAATGAACATCATAAAATGACAAATTGGGTATGGAGATAAAACCAATTCCTGCTAATGGCATATGAGTTCCATCAAAAGTCATAACTAACATAAATGATGTAGTATTTAAGGACACAAATTATTTTGCATCATTTGACATATGGTGTGATGCTCCGAAATCAATAATCCATATGGAAAGAGATATACCTGACAAATAAGAAGAGTTCAAATCTTTAATAGATAAGGCATACATGGCACACGATTGAGTGGAAAGAAGATTTTAGAGTTGTTATGCAATATCCGATATTTTAGAAGTAGTCTCAGATGGAAATACATGATCAGAACCAAAACCAATGGTAGTAAGAGCAGCAGCAACCACATTGGTTGATGGGCTCTTGAAATATTTTCTTATTTCCTTTCAACAATCTGGAATATTATGCTTTCCAATGACCTTTCTCATTACAAAAATCATATTCATCAATACCAAGCCCAACCCTACCTTGAGGTTTTCCTTTGTGAGCTGGAGCAGTAAAAACAAATGAAGGAGTTGAGAGAACTCCTTTATCTGGAATTAAATTGGAGTGTGACTTGAGTATAAATTATGTTGGTGTAAGCCCTAGAGGCCAATACTTTTGGCACTTATATTGAATTATTTATTAATAATAAAAAGTTTTTTCTTTATTACGTTTGTTTAATAAAGCCCATAAAATAGCTAGTCCGTTTAATGTATCAAGTATGACTT
Organism: Lathyrus oleraceus; assembly: GCF_024323335.1. NCBI lineage: Eukaryota > Viridiplantae > Streptophyta > Magnoliopsida > Fabales > Fabaceae > Lathyrus > Lathyrus oleraceus. The sequence continues at coordinate 6,432,138 of NC_066579.1, read as the reverse complement.
AATCATGAGATCCCATTAAACATAAGGACATTATTCATAAAGTATCTGTAGTCGAGCTTTGTTGTGAAGTGGGATAACATTAAAGCATTAAGACTATTATGTATATAGACTGATGACCACATCTCATGGATCATGGATAAGGAGTTATCAAGTCTTAAACATAGGTATGAATATTAGGACTAATATTTATACTGGATTGACCCGCTATGAGAATAATACATAGAATGTTATGCAAAGTGTCATAAGTTATTCTTATGGTGATAATGGTGTATACCACCCTTCTTCCTGAAACCACTATGGACCCCAAATATAGAGTCGAGTGATTTATTGTTGATCAAACATTGTCCATAACTGGATGACCATAAAGACAATTGATGGGTACTCCACGAAGCATGCTGAGGGACATGAGTGACCTAGGTGGAATTTTCCCATCTTGTGTAACAGGATAAATGTCTAAGGGCCCAATATTGAATTGGACAAGGATGACACGGTCTATCCCTTGTGTTCAATATAGACATAAGGGAAAAAAGGGCAATTGTACACACAAGTATTATCACAAAAGGGATTTGTCCGATCACATGACATTTTCGTGACTTGGGTAGCAGTGACGTGTTACTAGATACTGCTCACTATTTATTATGTTAAATACGTGATTTAATATAATTGCCAATATCGCGAAAACGTACAGGATCACACACAAAGGACGGATTGATGAGAGATAGAGTAAATAAGGAACACCATAAGCTACAATGCACTTAAGTGAATTGTATAACATTGTAAGGTACGATGCACTTAAGTAGAATACGAAATATGGTAAGGTACCACGCGCTTAAGTGAATTTTGGTATACCATAAGATATGGGCCACATACACTTATGTGGGCTTTTTAGCTTGCAACCCACATAAGTGGTTATATAAATAGAACCCTTGTTCATAAGCATTTGACTTGATGAAATTTTATTTCTTTCTCTCTCTGTCTCTCTCTCTCTCTCTCTCTCTCTCTCTCTCTCTCTCTCTCTCTCTCTCTCTCACTCAAAGCCTTCATTCGTAGCAGCTAGCACTGAGACTGAAGGAATCCGTTCGTGTGGACTGAGTAGAGGTGTTGTCACCATTCAACGCTCGTGATCACTCCTTAGATCTGCATCAAATGTTTTAATCGCCATAAGAGGTAACGGTTTCTATCACTGATCATGCCCATTCATAAGGATTACTAAAGGAAAATTTTTAATTTCCGCTGCGTTTTGGATCACAATTTTCCTTTAATTTCTTCTACCAAAAATTCAATAAAAACTAAATCAACCTAGGAAGAGGATTATGATGTAGAATACCCCCTACGAAGCCCCCTCAAAATCACCCCTAAGTTGCATTAGAATTGAACCCAATGTTTCTCTTCTCATTGATCAGTGTACGCTTTGATAACTTTGAATTCAATCGATTCCATAAGAGCCAATTGATCCCAAAAATTACTCATAGCTGAATAGAATTCCTGAATGGTCATATTATTCTGTTTGAGAGGTCTAATATCACTCTTCAGCTGGTACGATTTTGAAAAATTATACTGAGCATGCAATCCTTTCAAATGGTCCCAAACCTCTTTAGCAGTGCATATTTTTCTAGTTGCACACCTATTAAATGAGAAATAGAACTATTAATTCAAGTAAGGATCTTAGAATTACTAGCATCCCATGTTTCCAACTCTTTTACATATTTTTCATCCTTTTTATTTGTAGGTTTAACAGAGGTTCCATCATCATAACTGCACATTTTTTCCTTTCAATTTTTTTTCATTACATAACTCCAATAAGGATAATTTTCTCGATTGAGTTGGACACTAACAGACTGAAGATAACGATATTTATTATTACTCATTGTAATCAAATATGAGATAACCAAAACACCACAATTAAGCAAAATATCAAATAAAAGTGATCCTCTATATCCTGTGATGCCTCTGGTACCTCTAAGAAAACTTCTGAGAAGACCTCTATGAAGGCCAAGGTTGCTGGTGAGAAGGTTATGGTTAAGGTTGATGGTGATAATGTCAAGGTTGCTTGTGATATTGACCTCAACAGACTTTTGGGTTGATGACAGAGTACCAAACCTTGAATGAATTAGCCAACACACTATCCAATCAAACTGCACCATCGAATTCCAATGAAATAGAACCACCAATACGTTGGTGTAAGCCCTATAAGCCAATACTTTTGGTACTTGTATTGAATTATTTATTAATAATAAAAGGTTTTTTTCTTTATTATGTTTATTTAATAAAGTCCCTAGAATAGGTAGTCTGTTTAATGTATCAAGTGTGACTTGATCACAAGATCCCATTAAACATAAGGATAATATTCTTAAAGTATTTGTAGTCGAGCTTTATTGTGAAGTGGGATAACATTAAAGCATTAAGACTATTATGTATATAGACTGATGATCACATCTCATGGATCATGGATAAGGAGTTATCAAGTCTTAAACATAGGTATGAATATTAGGACTAATATTTATACTGGATTGACCCGCTATGAGAATAATACATAGAATGTTATGCAAAGTGTCATAAGTTATTCTCATGGTGATAATGGTGTATACCACCCTTCTACCTGAAACCACTATGGACCCCAAATATAGAGTCGAGTGATTTATTGTTGATCAAACATTGTCCATAACTGGATGACCATAAAGATAATTGATGGGTACTCCACGAAGCATGCTGAGGGACATGAGTGATCTAGATAGAATTTGCCCATCCTGCGTAACAGGATAAATGTCTACGTGCCCAATATTGAATTGGACAAGGATGACACGGTCTATGCCTTGTGTTCAATATAGACATAATATAAATAGAACCCTTGTGCATAATCATTGGATTAGATCAAAATTTCATTTCTCTCTCTCTCTCTCTCTCTCTCTCTCTCTCTCACTCAAAGCCTTCATTCGTAGCAACTAGCACTGAGATTGAAGGAATCCGTTTGTATGGACTGAGTAGAGGCGTTGTCACCATTCAACATTTGTGATCACGCCTTAGATCTGCATCAAAGGATTCAATCTCCATAAGAGGTAATGATTTCTTTCACTGATCATGCCCATTCGTAAGGATCATTAAAGGAGAAAATTTTAAATTCTGCTGCGTTTTGGATCGCTATTCTCCTTCAGTGGTATCAGAGCCACTTACAAAACCATGCATCTGATACCTGTTTATTTTCTATATTTTTTGTATTAATACAATTAAAATACAGAATGAATTAAATAATAAACGAGTAATTAAATTTGGCATCATGTGTGTACGATTTGGATGATTGATGTTGACTATGCTGCAGAATCCGATGTTAGTATGGTGAAGCAGCATTACATCAATCGTCCATAGGTTACACAATTGAGATCGATCAAGTTATATATATGATATAAGTAATTCTGATGCAAAATACAGTATATATGATATACTATTTCGTTCATTCAAACACTTAATGGTTATTTTCATTTGAGCGATCAATAGTCATTTTCTTTGGTATCCGACGAAAGTATGGTGAAGCAATGACGTGTTGATCAATCATATTGAATTAACAATCGAGGCGTGTTTGACGGTATGCAATTTGTGCATTATGGTTCATGACGGTACAAGGGTTGTGATGTCAAAGAGTTATGCGATTAGGGTTGTGATTGTGCAAGATTTATGCTTTAAAGTATCAAGTGTTGATGCGAAAATCGACGCCGATTTCAAATGAATTGTTCATTAAAATTTTGCATCTCACTCCCTCGTATGTAAAACGAGTTTCTTTGCGTAGTGTGATCAGTCGCCGAAATTTAATTTGGTTTATTTAAATTAATAATAATAATGTGTTTATTATTATTGTCTTTGTGGTGATCGGTTATGGCCTTAGTTTTCCTTTATTTTGTTTGAGGATTTTAAAATACGACATGCATGTCGTGCCTCTATTTTAATCTCTTAATGTAACTTCTTTTCTCATCTCACTCCATCGTATGTAAAACGAGTTTCTTTTATGTAATGTAATGTTATGAAGAAAGAGAAGAATACAATATCAAAGGAGGACAACCTTGAAGATCTTGTTTGGAGAAGCTTAGATCTTTATTAGGTTAGCTTAAGTTCTCTCGTTGGCTTGGGAGAACAATTGCGCTAGGGGCCATAACTGTTTCATTTTGTATGCATGTTGATGCATGTGAGAGACGATTTATATGATAAATAAGCCAGTGAGATCGGAATAATTGCAAATTCCCTCAAATTAAATATTAAGTTTATGCTTTCCAATTTTTAGCACTCATCAAGACTAGTATCGAATAATGTAGGTTTCGCCTACGCGAGGTGCATGTTCTATATTAGTAAGGTGCGATGTGATAATTGTAATATCCAATTGCTAAAACAATGGGTCAAACTTAATTAAACAAATTATAATAAGATTATATATGTTTATAAGCAAGAGTTGGAAATGATCCATATGATGGATTGGAATAAGGAGTTATTCACCCAACTAAAATGTTCGAGAGTTGTATTAGATACAATTGGAAGGAGTTCCTACCTAAATAGCCTAGTTTTGTGTAATCCGCCTACGCGGACTTAAAACAAAGTGAAATGTGGATCTCGACCCACTAGAAAATCTTCCAACGGGATTTTTTGAATCAAATGTTGAGGGTCATTTGTTTTGAGTAAAATAGTGGGAGCATATTTAATTAAAGGCCTAATTAAATATGTTATTTTAGTGATACTTATATTTTCATTATTTTTCATGTAGATTACCATGACAACAAGCACCTCTAACAACATTTTGCAATCAATCCTTGATAAGGTAAAATTGTCCAGGACAAATTTTCTGAATTGACACCGAAATCTGAGGATTATCCTCAAACATGATAGAAAGCTGTATGTCTTGGAGAAACCTGTTCCTGGAGAGGAACCTCCTAGTTATATACTTAAGGTAGAAAGAGATGCTTATAAGAAGCATGTCGATGATGCCAATGAAACTGCTTGCCTCATGCTAGCTACCATGAACTCATAGTTGCAAAAGCAACATGAGAACATGGCAGTGTTCGATATGATCGAACACCCGAAGATGCTATATTAAGAGCAAGTAAGGCATGAGAGGTTTGAAGTTTCAAAATCCTTTTTTCAAGGCAAGTTAGCTAAGGAAGCCCATGTAGGTCCCCATGTGCTCAAGATGATTGGGTATGTGGAGAACCTTGAGAGGTTGGGATTTCCCCTCGGAAAGGAACTTGCGACTGATTTGATCTTGCAATCGTTGCCAGATAGCTTCACTCAATTTGTCCTTAATTTCAATATGAATGATATGGACAAATCTCTTCCTGAACTACTATCCATGTTAAGTGAAATTCTGGTATCAGATATAAGATATCGAAGGTAATGTCACGACACTAATATCTGAACAACAAATAAAATATAAATAGGATAAAAACAAAGAAACAATTGAACAAGCGACACAAGCAATTGTTAACCCAGTTCGGTGCAAACTCACCTACGTCTGGGGGCTACCAAGCCAGGAAGGAAATCCACTAAACAGAATTAGTTCAAAGACTCTCAATAAACAACTTCAAGTTATAGTCTTTTCACCCAATCTCTACTCGTGTGACTTCTATCTAAGAACTCTTAGATATGAGACCCAACTCACTCCCCCTCAATCACAGTAGTGATATAAAAACAAATACAAAAGAAAGAAGACACACTTCAAGGACACATACTTGATCTTGTTTAAAAGCTTCAACCAAGTAAACAAACACTCATGCTTCAAAGCTTAGAGTGGACAAAATACAATACAAAACTCAGTCCAATTCATACATCACCAAGATGAATGAATGGCTCACAATACACAAGCTCACACAAGGCTAAATCCCTAAAACTCTCTCTCTTTATCGTTCGTCTCTTGTGTGTCTAAAACCAGGTTTTACATTGCCTTTAAATAGAAGCTTTTTGAATGGGCCTGGGCAACATAAAACCCTAATTCTATTTTCCTCGCGTATCTCCTAAGAAACAACAGCTAATCATCCCTTATTGGAAAATAGACCATTCTGGTTTTAAATCAAATTACTCCTTGAATAGCGCATTCAATCTCCACATAAGCACACACAGATTTGCATGAAAAGCGGAATATCAAGATACATAACATTCAGACTGAATGTTCTGTATACACATGTCTTAACATCGGGTCTGACATCTTAGCTAAATCCTGCACAACCATATTTAAACATCCTACAGGAAGCTGATATCACATGTCAAGACAACACGCGTGACAACTTGTGATAACTCTAAGTTTTACCAAAATTGATGCCAACACATAGAACCAACAAACTCCCCCTTTGACAAATTTTGGCTAAAACATACATCAGATCATACATTCACAAGAAATCAAATAAAGTATCAGTTCAACAGCAGAAGTAAACATATACACATTACTAGCAAAAATAGCAACTAGTAAACACACATGCGCTTGTGCTCAGAACACACCACCCCTCTTCAGCTAGTCTACACCAAGCACCAATCTGCTTCACACAGACATAACACTTCTCCCTCTTTGTATCAAACATAACATCAAACATCATATAGCTACTTCTCCCCCCTTTTATCCAAAAGAGACCAAAGAGACAAAATAAATGTCTATTCAGTCATAAACCAAAACGTCAAAAGTTAAGGGTTACAAAACCAAGTACATATTCATCTGTAAGCAAGCTGAGATACAAACCAATAAAATAGCAAAACAGAATTGCCAAAAACGAGAAAATCCATCACATCAATAAAAACCATCACATCAATGAACACTATCACATTACTAGGGACCAAAGTCAAAGGAGCTAATCAGAGGAGCTTGAGCTTGCAGCTTCATCAACACTAGAAACAGAATTGCCACTTGTCTCATCATTAGTTGCAGACCTCTCACTAGAGGTGTGGGCTTTAGCTTCCTTAGCATGATCAATATTTTCCCCTTCAGCTTGCTCCAAGCTTGCAATCAATGCTTCCAACGATTGTTTCCTAGCTGTTGCTACCCTTATCCCTTCACCCAGCTCTTTACAAGTCTCCTTCAGCTCAGCAATAATTCCAACTTTTGAGGCTGGCTTTTTCATGGCAGATGTCATGACAATGTCTTCGACATGACTGCCTTCAAACAGTTTATAGTGCACAGACAGAGCAGGTTTCCTTCTACTAGGTAAGTCATTAGAACTCAGAATACTAGGGTGTTGCTTCAGGATAATCCCACAAATCATAGAGGGAAAGGCAATAGGAAGCTTAACTGCATTAGTAGATGCATGCTTGATGATTTGTTCAAACATAAATCTACCATAGTCAAAATTAAGTTTGGTTCCAACAGCAAAAATAAACCTTCCAAGGGTATTAGAAATTGTGGAAATGTGGTTGGTAGGCACCCAATTTGCAGCTCCTATTTTATGCAATATTGCATACTTGACAGTCAACTTCCCAGCAGGAAGATGCTTTTTAATAGGCCACCCTTTCACCTGCCTTGCTGTAATTTCTCTATAGACCTCATTGTCTGTAGCTTCCAATTCACCTGCACCCTTAACTCTTCTTCCCAGAAAATTGTTAATAACAGTTGGAGAGATTGTGATACACTTACCTCTCACAAACACTTTACAAAATTCCATGTTGTTCTTATCAACAATATCCTCAGGAATGTTGACAATGAATTCCTTAAATAAACTCTCATAGAACTGAGAGAACCCAGTCACAGTCTTCAACAACCCAGCAGCCTTTATCAGGTCCATGACCTCCTTGATTTCAGCAGCATCCTTTCCTAACTCCCTTTCGACAACCACCCTTCTTTGAATCACAAATTTCCATTTGACAGCTCCATCCTCAAGATGGAAAGAGATATTATCCAAATGCACAACAACAACTTTACCAGGGGACTTCCTCACAGTGGTTTTCTTCACAGGGGAGATGTCAGGGACATCTTCCTCAACATCCTCTTCAGACTCAGAAACTTCTCTAACCTTCCTCTTCTTTACCTCAACCTTGCTCCAAGATTTGGAAGGACTAACACCAGCAGTCTTCTTAGCTGTTTTAGCTGACATCAGTTCAACCATAGATCTTCCTTTTCGAGTCTTCATACGCTTAGCCACACTTGGCTTTAAGTGATGAAGTAAGCTATCCTCTTGATCATCAGACCTATCATCCTCTAGGTCAATCACATCGTTTGCAACATCATGCTTCTCAGAATGGGAAGCATTGGCAGTTTAGATGCCACAAATTTTCCTTTACCATACACAGTTTGCCCTAGAGAGCACAAACCTTCAGTAGCCATGTCCTTCTCAGAACTGGAGGAATCGTCATCCTTCTCACTATGTTGTGCAACCTCAGGAGAGGGGTACATTTTAGACAGGGGAGTAGAGACTCCCTTCACAGAATGTCCTTCATTAAGGATTCTAGTGACTAGGCTTCTTATGACACGATCAGTGTGGTGTAAATCTTCCTTAGAGTTAGTGGCATGAGATGAGCCAGAAGGGATACTAGAGATGTTACCTTGATTGGGGCATGCAAAAGCTGAGGCATCCATGGGATGGTTCAAACCAAGGGCCTCACAGGGAAAAACTGATAGAGGAACCACATCCAGAATCTCATCATCGTGAAAGTCCATGGAAGGAGCGCTAACCTTTTGAGTAGACTTAGTAGTTTTTGAAGCAGAAGTAGTTTGATGTTGTGACATTTTGAAGTTTCTGTGGAAAAATTGCAGTTGCCCTAGAAGAGGAGTGTGAGGAAGAAGCAGGAAGTTGGAAGAGTTGGAGTAGGTAGTGAGGTTGTGGGGGTAGCGTGTGAAAAGGTAATAGATGGTATTTCCAAAACTAGGTGATGATTTACCATAATGGGGGCGCTCTATTTTAGCCACATAGACACTACTTTGCTTACTTTTCCCACTCCATATTAATTACTACAAGCCTTCATAAATGCAAAGCCCTAATTTTCCTCTCAGGACTTCAAACTGATTTGCATCCAATGCCTTTGTAAAAATGTCAGCTAACTGCATCTCAGTAGCAACATGCTCTAAGGCTACAATCTTATCCTCCACGAGTTCTTTAATAAAATGGTGACGGATATCAATATGTTTTGTTCTGCTATGCTGAATATGATTCTTAGAAATGTTTATAGCACTCAGGTTGTCACATTACAATGTCATGACATCTTGCGTGACATTGTATTCAGTCATCATTTGTTTCATCCACACCAGTTGAGAACAACTACTTCCAGCTGCTATGTATTCAGCTTCAGCAGTAGACTGAGACACACAATTTTGCTTCTTACTAAACCATGATATTAAATTGTTCCCCAAGAAGAAGCATCCTCCTGATGTGCTTTTCCTATCATCAGCACTTCAATCCCAATCAGCATCACAATATCCAGACAACACAGATTCAGATCCATGAGTGTATAGTATCCCATAGTCACTAGTGCCATAGACATATTTCAGGATCCTTTTCACTTGGTTTATGTGGCTCACCTTTGGTTCAGCTTGATATCTAGCACATACACCTACATCAAAAGCAATGTCAGGTATGCTTGCTGTGAGATATAGTAGACTCCCTATCATGCTTCTGTAGAGACTTTGATCCACACTGACACCATTTCATCTTTAGACACTTTCAGATGAGTAGGAGCAGGTGTCCTCTTGTGGCTTGCATTCTCCATGCCAAACTTCTTAACAATATTTTTGGCATATTTACTTTGAGATAGAAAGATAGAATGTTCCATCTACTTGACTTGCAGGCCAAGAAAATAGGTTAGTTCTCCAACAAGGCTCATTTCAAATTCAGACTACATTTGCTCAACAAAATGTTGAACCATCTTACTTGACATCCCATCAAACACAATATCATCCACATATATCTGAGCCACCATGAGCTTTCCTCCTTCATCTTTGACAAATAAAGTCTTATCAATGCCTCCCTTCCTGTATCCATTGTCAATGAGAAACACTGTGAGTCTCTCATACCAAGCTCTAGGAGCTTGTTTCAACCCATAGAGAGCTTTCCTCAACTTACACACATGCTTTGGAAGGTTTGGGTATGTGAACCCCTTAGGTTGTTCAACATACACTTCCTCATTTAAGTAGCCATTTAAGAAGGCACTTTTCACATCCATTTGGAACAGTTTAAACTTCAGAATACATGCCACTCCTAGCAATAATCTAATGGACTCCAGGCGAGCTACAGGAGCAAATGTTTCATCAAAGTCAACTCCTTCAACTTGAGTGTATCCTTGTGCTACCAATCTTGCTTTATTTTTAGTAACCACACCTTTTTCATCATATTTGTTCTTGTAAACCCACTTTGTTCCAATGACATTTATTACTTCAGGTCTTGGAACCAATTCCCACACTTCATTTCTCTTGAATTGGCCTAACTCTTCCTGCATGGGATTGATCCAGAATTCATCAGTTAAGGCTTCTTTGACATTCTTAGGCTCAATCTTGGACACAAAACAGGCATGTGAGATCACTTCCCTTGATCTAGTGGTGACCCCTTTATTTGGGTCTCCTATAATGAGATCTTTAGGATTATACTTCTGAATTCTGATAAAGGGTCCCTTATTAACTTTATCAGCTTCAGGTTCAGCTTGAGTGGACTTACTCTCATTACTTTTGTCCAGGAGATCAGCTGGGGCATCATTCAGAAATGTTTCAACATTGTCTGTGACATCAGTCTCTTGATCATCAACAACAACATTGATAGATTCCATCATAACTTTTGTTTTGGAATTAAAAACTCTAAAGGCTCTGCTGTTTGTTGAGTAGCCCAGAAATATTCCTTCATCACTCTTAGTGTCCATTTTCCTTCTTTGTTCACGATCATCCAGGATATAACATTTACTACCAAACACATGGAAGTATTTGACAGTAGGTCTTCTTCCCTTCCAGACTTCATATAAAGTGGTTGGGGTCCCTTTCCTCAGGGTTACTCTGTTGTGAACATAACAGGCCATGTTCATAGCTTCGGCCCAGAAGTGGTAAGGCAACTTCTTAGCATGAATCATAGCTCTAGCAGATTCTTAGAGAGTTCTATTTTTTGTTTCTACCATACCACTTTGCTGAGGGGTAATGGGAGAAGAGAACTCATGACCAATTCCTTCAGATGAACAGACTTAAGCAAATTTACTGTTCTCAAATTCTTTCCCATGATCACTTCTATTTCTGATAACATGAATCTCTCTTTCTCTTTGAAGTCTTTGGCAAAGATCTTTGAACACATCAAACACATCAGATTTTTCCCTTATAAAATTCACCCAGGTATATCTGGAGAAGTCGTCCACCACAACATAAGCATACCTTTTCCCACCAACACTTTTCACCTGCACAGGTCCCATCAAGTCCATGTGGAGAAGTTCCAGCACTCTAGATGTGGTGTCATGTTTGATCTTCTGATGTGACATCTTTGTCTGCTTTCCAATCTGACATTCACCATAAACTCTTCCTTCATCAATCTTTAATTTTAGGATTCCTCTGACAACTTAAATAGATATGATCCTCTTCATTCCTTTAAGATGTAGATGACCCATTTTTTGATGCCATAGTTTCACTTCTTCTTCTTTAGCTAGAGCACATATTGATGAATAGTTAGTTTCTTGAGAATTCCACACATAGCAGTTGTCCTTAGACCTGACTCCTTTCATGATCACCTCATTTTTTGCATTAGTAATCAAGTATTCAGTTTTTATGAAGTTCACATTTAGACCTTGGTCGCATAGTTGACTGATACTGATAAGGTTTACAGTCAATCCTTTAATAAGCAGCACATTATCAAGGTTAGGGACTCCAGGACAGTTCAACTTTCCAATCCCCTTGATTTCACCCTTTGCTCCATCACCAAAAGTTACATAGTTGGTGGCATGAGGTTAGAGGTCAATTAGCAAGTTTTTGCTTCCAGTCATGTGTTTGGAGCATCCACTGTCAAAGTACCAATCTTCTTTGGCTGAGACTCTGAAGGAGGTGTGAGCTATCAAGTTAGTAGCACCAGCCCTAGGAATCCACTATTTTCTGTTAACAGGGATGTGTTGTTTGGGTCTAGGTTGATGATGAGTAGGACTAGGATAACCATATAGCCTAAAGCAGAATGGTTTTATAAGGCTAAATTTCCCACAGTAATGACATCTCCATCTTTGGTGTTTTCCTTTATGTTGTCTTTCCTTGTGATGTTGAGACACCTGATGTGACATCTTTGGTTTGCTACCAGTGGGACTACAATCAGGAGAGGATTCATTGAACCCAAGGCCAGTCATGTCTCCTGCCATCTTTCCAATTTGGAGGATTTTATCTAAGGTGTCAGATCCACTGTTTAGCATTCTGACATACTCCGTCATCTCATCCAGTTTGGAGTTCAGAAACACGACTTAGATCTTCAACTTAGAAATGGTTTCTAAGTGTTCTGTCTTCTCATCCTCTAGTTGGGTTATTAGTTTCTTCTGATTCTCCACTTGTTGACACACTTTTTCACTTCTGAAACACAACTTCCCGTAGGAAGTGGCTAATTCATCAAAGGTTACTTCATCATCAATGGAGTCTTCATCAGAATCCCATCTTCCAGTCAAGGCAGTCATAAGATTGGCAGACTCTCCTTCTGTTTCACTTTTAGAATTGTCATCAGACCAAGTAGTAGCAAGACTCTTATTCTGTTTCTTGAGATAGGTCCCACATTCAGCTTTAATGTGTCCATACCCTTCACGTTCATGACACTGAATTCCTTTGCCCTGTTTGGATTTTTCCTCAGATTTTGTTCTTCTTCCAGCATCATTGGGCCTACTGATGTCAAATGAGTTGTTCTTGACATTAGACTTTGACCTCACATCCATCCTCTTCAGGAGTTTGTTGAATTGTCTCCTAAGTAATGCTACATCATTTGCCAGACCTTCATCAGTATCCTGACTACTATTTTCCTCTTTCTCTTTAGTGTTTGACATAAAGGCTATGCTTTTGACTTTCTTTTCAGATCCATCACTCATCCCCAACTCGAATGTTTGGAGGGATCCAATTAGCTCATCCACTCTCATCTTGCAGATATCTTGAGATTCTTCTATGGTTGTCACTTTCATGGCAAATCTCTTGGGAAGTGACCTGAGAATTTTCCTCACAAGCTTTTCATCTGACATCTTCTTACCCAAGGTTCCTGAGGCATTAGCAATTTCAAGGATATTCATATGGAAGTCATGAATACTTTCATCTTCTTTCATCCTTAAATTCTCAAACTTAGTAGTAAGCAGCTGCAATCTAGACATCTTCACTTTAGAGGTACCTTCATGAGTGGTTTTGAGAATATTCCAAGCATCTTTAGCCACCTCACAGTTGTTCACCAGTCTGAAGATGTTCTTATCAACCCCATTGAATATATCATTCAATACTTTAGAGTTTCCAAGAGCTAGTTCATCCTCCTCCTTAGTCCATTCTTCCTCAAGCTTCTTATCAGTTGTAACTTCTCATTCCTTCGCAGTGAAGAGATGTTCCCAGCCTGTTAGAACAACCTTCCAAGCCTTATTATCCAAATATTTCAAGAAGGCTACCATTCGAGGTTTCCAATAGTCATAGTTAAACCCATCCAGAATTGGTGGTCTGCGTACAGATCCCCAGTCTCTATCCATAGTACCAGAAAGTAACGTCCCAAGATCTCACCCAGAACTAGAGCAGGATGCCTGCTCTAATACCAATTGAAATTCTGGTATCAGATATAAGATGTCGAAGGTAATGTCACGACACTAATATCTGAACAACAAATAAAATATAAACAGGATAAAAACAAAGAAACAATTGAACAAGCGACACAAGCAATTGTTAACCCAGTTCGGTGCAAAGTCACCTACGTCTTGGGGCTACCAAGCCAGGAAGGAAATCCACTAAACATAATTAGTTCAAAGACTCTCAGTAAACAACTTCAAGTTACAGTCTTTTCACCTAATCTTTACCCGTGTGACTTCTATCTAAGAACTCTTAGATATGAGACCCAACTCACCCCCCTCAATCACAGCAGTGATATAAAAACAACTACAAAAGATAGAAGACACACTTCAATCTTCATGGTTATCCTTCTGGATACAAGAAATGTCAAGGTTACAAGCCATCAAATCAAAGAAATTATGTTCATGACAATGGCACGACAAGCACTGAATTAGTTCCTAACATGGAAACTATGACCTCACAAAATACCATTAAGTTATTCAGTACCTACAAAATCAAATGTCCAAGTCCGTGATATCTGAAGATATATCATCAATCAATTCAGTCATAGGTATGAGTTTTTCCACTCTTGACTCTAATAAATAACAATCCTCTAGTACTTAGATTATAGATTCAAGTGTACCTCTCACATTTGTTACAATATTTCTTTTTTTTAGTCATACAAGCCATTACTAGAAAAATTTGTCACTCTTCTAAATGGTATTCAAATTCCTATTCAAGCCATAGGTAAATTTGTTATCAATGATACCTTGATTCTTCAAAATGTCTTATACATTCCCGCATTTTATGTCAATCTTATTTCAATAGAAAATTTACTTATCATTCCTCATCTCAAATTGATCTTTAATAGTCATCATTTTTCCATTCAGGTTACCAAGCTATCCAAGATGATTGGTAAGGATGATCTCATTTCAGGACTATACATTTTCAAGTCAAACAATACCAAACCTCACTCTAGTTTACTTAGTTCTTGTAATTCAGTTTCTTATATTAATAATGCCAAATTGTAGAACCATAGACTAGGACATTTGTCCTATTCAATATTAAGAACGACTAACACTAAAATTTCAATAACTACACCTTATGATTTTAACTGAAACAAGTGTACCATTTCCCTCTTACTAAACTGAAAAGACTTTCATTTAAATTTTCTAATCATTTATCTTCCAATAATTTTGATCTTATACATTGTGATATATGGGGTATTTATGGAAAACCTACTTATGATGGGAAATCTTACTTTCTAACTATTGCTGTTTATTTTAGTCATTTCACAAGGATTTATTTGCTAGCTAATAAATCATATGCTCCTATCAAGATACAACACAGTTATTTAAACTTGTTAGGACTCAATTTGGTAAGGTGATCAGAGGTGTGAGAATTGATAATGCCGAGGAACTACACATGATTCAGTTTCTTCAAGAGCAAGACACCACTCATCAATATTCTTGCCCTTACAGACCTGAGCAAAACTCAGTTGTGGAAAGAAAACACCAACACTTGCTGAATGTAACAAGGTCTTCCCTACTACAAATAATACATTTAATGACGACGATTTCACCTTACGTATTGAAAAACCGAGATATAATTCCTGGACGCACCTTATTTTTTTTTAAATGTATATAATATATTATGTCGGTTATTTGGAAAATCGAGGGGTAAACCTATTCAGTGTCATACTTCGAATCTTATCAACCTCAGTTTATGTTTTTATCTCATTAAAAGTGGTGCATTCTTGAATGTTTTATTTTAAATTTAAAAGTACGCTACTTTCACCTCAGTTTTCTTTCTAACCAAGGTGAATATGCTTGAATATTTTATTTTAATTTAAAAGTACGCAACGTTTCACCTCGGTTTTCTTTCCAACTGAGGTGAATATGTTTCTCTGATATTTACAGCTTTAGCTTGTAAAATTCAATTTCATTTGTCTAAACAACATAAACAGAACCCTAACGAAGAGCCCTAAATAACAAGAGTCATAAACACATACCATCTTCAATACAAAGATGTTATGTGTTTAGTGCTCTTGTTTCTTCTTCAGAGATCCAAATTATTTTCTTTTACTTCTTCTTCATAGATGTGTCACATCAAACATAACTACTAATATTGTTGTTGTTGTTATTATTGTTATTATTGTTGTTGTTGTTATAGTGTTGTTGAGATCTAAAACCCTAGAGTTTTTGTTGTCGTTTATGTTATTGATGTTGTTTTTGTCGATGTTGTTGTTCTTGGTTTTGAGACCCTAAACCATAAAGGTTGCTTATTGATGTTGTTGTTATTGATATTGTTGTTGTTTATTGACATTGTTGTTCTTGATATTGTGTTTGATGTTGTTATTATTTTCTTGTTGTTTTTGTTGTTGATATTGAGATTATGTTTTTTGTGATTCTTTGTGCAGTTCTCATTTTGTTCCGTCTAGTTGAGTTTATTATATCTAATATCGATTATTTGTTTCACTAACCCCTCTTTGAACATATAACCTAGTAAATTGATTTTAGAAATAATCATATGCAAAATTATGTTGTATCTAAAACTTATCTTACATTGATTAATGATTTTCTAGCATTTTGCAACTCATCATTCATCTCATGTTGTTTTATTGTTAAAATATCTCAAATACTTATAGTTTTCACTCAACATTCTTCCATATTTGTTCATTTTTCAAAGCATCAAATTTTATGCTTTCAAGAATGAATTAGTACAAAAGGAAGTGTTGAATAAATAACTTGAAACATTGGAAATGTTTTAACCATAAAACAATGTGAGATGAATGATGAGTTGCAAGATGCTTCAAAATCATAATCAATATAAGTTATTCTTCAAATATAACACAATTTTTCATATAATTATTTTCCTAACCAATTTTAGAATTTATATTTTAAATATAGGGTTTAGTGAAATAAGCAATCCAAATTAGATTAATAAACTCAAAATTGTTTTACCCATTGGATTTATGAGATAACCGAGGTGAAAATATGTTATATCCGTCGATGAAATTACAAAACCGAGGGGACATGTATTTTTTCCATTTCATAATTCCAAAAAGGTCTCCATGTGGATCAAACCCATGAACTTATCACATACTCGTCGGTTTTTTTAAAACATAGAAATAAAGTGTACACTTTTCATGACGCTTTTCGTTACGTCGCCTAGGTAGTCGAGGTTACATCTCTTTCACGTGTGATGTTAAAATAATCATTTGTAGTAGTGCTTGATGTTTCATGCCAAGTTACCAGTCAAATTCTGGGGAGATTTTATAAGAACAACCACCTTCATCATAAATAGAACTCCATCTTTAGTCTTAAAGAGTTAGTCACCCTTTGAACTTCTTTATGACAAACTGCCTGCATATTCTGAGTTCAAAGTATTTTGATGTCTATGTTACATTTCCATTATCCACAACATAGAAACAAATTTACACCTAGAGTCATTCCTTGTGTGTTTCTTGGATGTCCTGCTGGTTAAAAAGGCTTCAAAGTGTTCGACCTAGTTTCCAAAACTTTTCATGTTTCTAGAGACATTGTCTTTCATGGAGACACCTTTCCTTTCCATTCAACATCTGATAATAACAACCATGATGATCCTTTTTATCAAATAGTCTTTCCAAATCCTATTTGTGATTACTCTCCTCATGATTTTTATGATTATGTATCAAACCCTAATATTACACAACATGGCAGTTCAAACTCTACATTACATGTGCATAACATAAACCCTAATGTGCCTATTGATCTGAGTGTTCCAGTTCTCAGAAGGTCTAGTAGGACTTATAGAGCTCCGACTAGCTTAAGATATTTTGTTTTCTATGTTCCTTACCCACTTACTGATTCATTTTCCTATGACGAATTATCTAATCCACACAAAGACTTTGTCATGCATGTTTCCTAAATATATGAGCGTCAATTTTATCATCAGGCAGCCAAAATACCTTAATGGTGCAAGGCCGTGAGTGAAGAGATATAAGCTCTAGAGGCAGACAAAAATTGGAAAATACAACCTCTAGCTCATGGAAAGAAGTCTATTGGATGTAGATGGTTATATTAAACAAAGTTTAATGCATATGGTTCATTATATAAGTACAAGGCTCGATTGGTTTCCAAGGGGCACACTTAACAACCTGACCTTGATTTCATAGATACATTTTCACCAATGGAAAAGCTCACATCTGTTAGAGTCATACTCAGTCTAGCTGCTGCACATAAATGGAAAATAGCTTAACTAGACATAAATGATGTCTTCTCAAATGGGGATCTATTTTACGAAATCTACACAAATCTTCCACTTGGTTATCCAAGTGAGGGGGAGAACATGGTATGTAAACTCAATAAATCCCTCTATGGTTTATGGAAATCTTAAAGGAAATGATATCACAAATTTTCCATAATAGATATGGAATATGGCTTTATAAGACCCCAATTTTGACCCTAAGATCCCTCATGCTATCTCATCATATGCATTGACATTGAGATCACACCTTGACATCCTTCTTACCCCTCTTTCATTGGGTTTATATTGGGAGAGATCACCAAGCACATGTGATTGTATCATACTTTGTATTTTATCATTTCCTAACCAAAATACCAAAAATATGTCTTTGCATTTGCCTAACTGACTTGTAGGTAGGGCACTTGATCACCTTTGATCTATCAAGTTCACATCTAGGGTTTAAGACCCTCATTGCTAAGAGATCAACCAATAATGATCCACAAAGGCTTTAATCATCATATATGGATCCCCATGATCTCCACATATTATTTTGATCAAGAATTCTTCAAGAGTTTGGGATTGGTTTGCTTTGGAAACCCTAGTTCATATGGGTATCTTGTGTAACTTCTTCACCAAGCTTCTTCACCAATTGATCAAATATTTCAAGGTAAACTTAAAATTTCATCATCTTATGCATATATGATCTCCCATGAGTCCAAAAGATTAAGAGAATTGCAAGTTATTAAGGTGGTTGATGGTGGTTGACTAGAGGAATTCATCTGATCAAAACTGGGGTCCCCTAGACCCTATCTCCTATAATTTTCATCATATTAAAATGATTCCATGAGAAACTTTACTCTAAATTACATTCCAAACAACTTTCATGTTGAGGTCTAGATCTGGTTTTGTTTGGAAAGTCAATTTTTATGTTGAAAGATTATAGGTCATTTTGTCTAAACCCTAATTTGGAGGTCAACTTCCCAAGGCCATAACTTGCTCAATTTTTATGAGTTGAGGTATTTAAAAGTTTCACAATAAAATTAAAGGTGTCTAATTAAACTTTGATGTTTGGAGGAAGATCTAATTCAACTTTTATGAGCATGTGATATGAGGATACATTATAGGCCATTTTGGACCAATACCATTGAACAAGTGATTTTCCTCAACTTCAAAAATGAATAACTCATTCATCCCAAATTCAAATGAGGTAAAATTTATGACCATTTTAAAGGTTTTTGAAAGAGCTACAACTTTGATGAAGACACGTTTCTCATTTGAAGCTCACATTAAAAGTTATCCAAGGTGGAATAATTGAACATATGGCTTGACACTTAGAATTTTTTTTGACATGTCGAAATTTCCAAACTTCCACCTCAAAATTAATCATGATAAAAGTTTCAAATGGAAAAGTGTTCAACATAAGAGTTTTTCCTCTTGATCTAGCCTTTCCAAAGAGAACAATTTCATCCATTTTGGACAAGGTTTGAGGGGACTGTGCATGGTCTGAACATGACTGCATCATTTGGCAAGGATCAATCTTCAAGCAGCTACACACTTTTTCCTTGAACTCCAATTCATATTCAAACTTAATTTCATGTAATTGTGCACTTAATTAAGTAGCTTCATGGGCCTGTACAGGCCCATGTAAGCATGCATCATGCCCTTGCCAAAATTGGAATTTTTTTGAAAGGTGCAAATAACACTTGCTTGAGCTATAAATAAGAGGCCCTTGCATCAGATTTGAGGACCCTTGCGCGCCAACTTTGCCTCCCACACTTGAAACCCTCACATTTGAAAGGAAAACCTGAGAATTTTCATTTGAAAATTGAGTTTGAATCTCACTGTTTGGAGATTCAAAAACTCCAGGATCCAAAGCTTTGTACCAATCCTAAGCCACTTCTGCAAGCTTCCTAAGTAAGATCAAGCATGAATTGAAGCAAGAGAGATCAAGTTCTACACAACATTGAAGGTATTTTCCTAATTTTTTCTTCTCTTCGATTCTCTCTCATATCTCATCAATTCTCTTGGATCCTTGGTTGTCTGAAGTCCTACCAATGTAGGCAAGAAGATTGAGTTGCTTTGAGGTCAAACCGAAGCAACTCAATTCATGTACCTCAAATCTCAACTCCATGTATCTCTCAATATACTTGGAGTTAGGTTGAATTGAGGTCAAATTCGTGATCAATGCCATTTTTTCTTTAAGATCATGTCATTCTTTTTCATTTTTGTGATGGTGATGAGAGAATCAATCCGGCCAAGGTCACCTGAGAAGATGACCGGTGGTTTGCTCCGGCGGTGAGCTGGAAATGTTCTGAGCCACATGATCAAGTCTTTGCGTTTTAATCTTGAGTGTTGCTTTTGAATACCATTGGTGTGGCGCGTTGACTCGCGTGTTTGATGGAACGCGCACTTTAGACCACTTGATCTGCCACCTCAATTAATGAGGGAGATCAAGTGGTCCACGTTTTTTCTGATTAATTGATTTTCATTTTTTTTCATTAATTCATATTAAATTTAATATTGATCCAAAAAAATGAGAGTTTCACCAATTTTTTTTAAATAAATTCCTCTTTCATTTTTTGAATTAAAATTATTTTTTGGATCATTATTAATGTTTTTCATGATTTAATTGATTTTGTGAATATTTTTAATTGATTAAAAATACTTTAAAGCTTCCAAGAATTCTGAAATTTTTTCTCCAAGGTCCTTTGACCTTGTTTGACCTATGATAAATTTCATGGCCATTTCTTTGGTGTTTTGATGAGGTTTTAGGAAATTGACTAACCATAGTTTAATTTAATGCATATTTTTATTATTTTTAATTGATTAAATGTTAAATAAATTGGGGAGAGCCATTTTAATTGAGTTTGTGAGTTTGACTTGTGTTGTTGGGTCTTGGTCAAGATTAATTTGACTTTGCTAGGTTAAGATAATTGGATTTAGGGGATTGATGGAATATACTTTCCATCTCCCTGTAAGACTCCAATTTTGTCCCTAAGATCCCTCATGGCATCATAACATTGCATTTGCAAAGCCTCAAGGATCATGAGCATCTTGGTTCCCTTTGCCTTTGGGTGGGACTTCTTGTGAGTGGTTTGAGATCACCAAGCATGCTTGAATTGTATATTATTGCTTTCCTCATGTTTATTCACTAACCAAAAGCACAAAAATATGTCACTAACATTCTTTGTTTGTAGCTTGAGCAATCACAAGGTCAAGAGCTTCTATGAGATCATTTGTGCAAAGATATGGTCAAGAGAAGATGAAAGCAAGCATGGCAATGGTTCCCAAAGCTCTCATCCATCAAATATGCCTCCCTAGTATTTCAACTCATCATTTTGATCAAAGCAAATCAAAGGGTTTGAGGTTTGTTCCTCAAGGAAACCCTAATTCATCTGATCATCCACAATGCCTTGCTCATGAAGCAACCTCAACCCATGACCAAATACCATCAAGGGAAGTTCTTTAATTCATCATTTCATGCATATTTGAACTTATTTGAGTGCCCTAAATCATCAACTCATCAAGGTGTGAGTTGTGGACTTGGAAAGTTGATTAGTCAATTCATCTAACTATTTTGAAATGCACTGAGACCTAAATTTTTATGTGTTGGTCAAATGGAGATGATCCCAAAAGAAAAAAATGTTCTTAAGGACAATATGAACAACTTTCATGTTCATCAAAAATTGATTTGAAGCTTGGAAGGTCATCTCCCATTCCAAGACATTATAGGTCATTTTGACTGAAACCCTAATTTTGGGTCAACTTCCCAAGAACATAACTCATTCATTTTTTATGATTTTGATGTGGGATGAAATGCATTGGAAATATTAAGATGTCTACGTCAAATGTTATGTTTAACAAAATTTCAAAATCTCAAATAAAACACATGTGATAATGCAAAACATTATAGGTCACTTTAGACCAAATGCATTGAAAGGCAAAAAAGTCCAACTTCAAGTGCCCATAACTCCTTCATAAAAAATCCAAATGATGCAAAATTTAAGTCCATTTTGATTGTCTTGAAGATATATACAACTTTGATGTTGAAGATGTTTCCATTTGAAGCTTGCATAATCAAAACAGAAGGACTTGAAGTTGGTTCAATTTGACAAAATTCTCAAAGGCATGTTTTGCAATATGAACTTCATGGCCTGTTTTCATAAATCTCCACACTCCAAATGAGTTTTGGTCCAACATAACATTTGTTCCTTATGTCAAGAACTTTCCAGCCATTACCCACATGCCTATGTTTCAATTTTTCAAGTGGCATTTTCGAAGAGGTGAAGTTTTAGGCTCAATTATGCATAACATGTGAGAATTCATTACACAAGCTTATACATTGCCATCTGCACGTCCATTTCAAGTTGTTTGGTCATCAGCATGCAAATGCAATTGAATTTGGGCCTTCTACATGATCATGCAAGCCCATGCAAGGAGAATCCACTTGCCATGCACACGAGAATTTTCACTTGCTAAGCCAATTCCATCTATAAATAGACATGCTGGGTCACTTCAAATCGCACCCTGAATCAATCTGGAATGCTGTAGAAATCAAAACCTAGCCACACTTAAAGGAACTAGTTCACATTTTCTTCAATTTTTCAGATCTAAAATTCAACTGAATCTGGTTGAATCTTTAGATCTAAAGTTCCTAGACCTTCATCATATGATCCATTGAACTTCTGTTTTGCGAAAAGAACCAAGGAAATGAGCTCAGTTCTTCACAATTCAAAGGTTTACTTCAACTGGTTTTTTCTTCGAAACTCCTTATTCCTTGACCTATTGAATTGGATATTGTGTTGTCTGAAGTTCTCTCTATGGAGGCATCATTGCTGTGTGTTTAATTTTTGAAATCAAGCAAGTTCATGATGAACACCATCATGCGTCCATCTCTGATTTCTCCATTTATAGGAATCTAGAGTGGAAGTGAGTGGTACAAGAGTGATGTACATCACTTCCTCTTTCGAACGGTACCTAGATCGCCCATTTTGGTGGACATTTGCATCTCTGCAATTTCTGAGTCTCACCGGAGCTCGCCGGAGAAGACAGTGGTGTACACCACCGTCTCTTTGCCAGATCAATTGTGAGCCCTTGGATCTGATCTCCAGTTTGTATCCCAACCTTTGGATCTTATGACTTTTAATAATGCCTATGTGACGCGTTTGACTGGAGACCACCATGAGCGCGCGCATGTGGAGCGTTTGATCAGCCACCCTTGGATCTGATCTCCAGTTTGTATCCCAGCCTTTGGATCTTATGACTTTTAATAATGCCTATGTGACGCGTTTGACTGGAGACCACCATGAGCGCGCGCATGTGGAGCGTTTGATCAGCCACGTCAATTAATGAGGCTTGATCAAACGCTCCTGGTTTTTTCTCTATTTTTAATTTCTGATTTTATTTCTGATTTTATTTCTTTTATTTCCTTTAATTTCAAAAATTCATAACTTCTTCATTTTAATTCCAAAAAATATGGGACCAATTGCATTCTTCTCCATTTAAATTCTAGTTTCTAAAATTGATTTTTTATATTTTTTATTTCATCATTTGATATTTTTTTTATGAATTTTATCTTTTCTGGTTATTTTTAATTCATTTTAAATAGTTTTTAATATTCAAAAAATACAAAAATATTTTCCTAACCTATTTGAATGATGATGGATCTATGAAAAATATTCTCATCAATTTTTTAATTGATTTGAGATTTATTTGAGATTTTAGTTCAATTAGGTTATTTTTATTCATTTTTAATTGATTAAAAATAGATTCTGACTTTTAAAAATGCTGAAATTTTTTGTCAAACTTTGTTTGACCTTGTTGAACTTGGGATAAATCACTTGGACCTTTCAATGTTGATTTGAAGTGATTTTGAAGTTTGACCTTTCTTTATTATTTTAATTCAAGTTTATTTTAAATATTAAAAAATGCCAAAAATATTTTGTTTATTTCTTGACTTCCAATCTTCATCTCACTTCTGTTTTTGATTGTTTGACCATGATCCTCAATGTCATTGGTCAACACTTGTTGATTGGTACATTTTATTTCATTTAATGACCTTTATTCTTTCCTTTTCCATTTTCCATTATTCATCTTCTTCTTCTTCTTTCTTCTTTTTGATCAATGATGTAGGTGTTTAATTGGCTGCATTGTATGGTAAAACACTAGCTGGATTCTAATGTCTTGACTGATGTCATGACATGTTGTGGAGGTGTTTGTTTGACTGCATTGTATGTTAGAATATCTAGCTGTACTCTGATGTCTTGGCTGATGTCATGACATACTTGAGTAGTATACTGCAGGATTAGCTAATACAGGATTTATTGAATGTCAAATTGGATGTTATGACATTCATCCTTGTCAGCAGATACTGAGGAATAAAACAGTTGGTGTTCTGTTAGAACTCAGTATTTATTTTCAGTCTGGTTATCAAGGAAATACCAGACCTGGCATAAGGCCTACTGTCTGAATGTCAAACTGGATGTTATGACATTCATCATTGATAGCATATACTGAATAATAGGCAGAGTGGTTTTCTGCTACACTTCAGTATGTATCTCAGTCTGTTCAGCATTTTTCTCAGGCTATTCTTTAGGGATTCAACAACTGAGAGAAAATCCAGGAAACCAACAACCAAGCTACAATTAATGAACCTAACAAATAGCCTATTTGTTAGTAACCTAGATGTGGAATTTAGGGGAACTCGCGTGACCTTAATTTCAGGAAAATACAAGTACAAGGCCCAAGTGCTGCAATATAAAAGGATGGCAATCCTTCATTCAGAACTGGGGATTTTAGGCGTGAAGATTTAGTGTGTCCATCATACTTCACTGCTGTATTTTTGTGTGTCTTGTATTAGACGTATCTTGTAATCCAAGCTATTATCACGTAGATGATTGCATTGGTATAGGGTGTTCATTGAGTTGTAAGTGTTGTGTCACTCTAAGCTTTTAAGCGTGAGTGCTGTGTATCTTGATTAAAGTTGTTAAGCACAATCAAGAGTTGTTTGAAGTGTGACTTCATAATTGTCTTTAATATTGATTAAAGGTAGTAATCACTGAGGTGATTGAGGGGGAGTGAGTAGGAACTCTAATCTTAGTGTAAGATTGAAATTGCATTGGGTAGGTATTAAGTGATAGGGTTAAACAGTTGGTTTAAGGTCTGAATTAATACTACTAATAGTGGATTTCCTCCCTGGCTTGGTAGCCCCCAGACGTAGGTCATGTTGGACCGAACTGGGTAAATAATTACTTGTGTTATTTACTGCACTTACATTTTAAGTTCTGCATAATTCTTGTCTGCGCAGAATTGGATGTCATAACAACCCTTGTGACATCGGAAGTCTGTTAACTAGAATTTCAATTGGTATAAGAGCAGGCACCCTGCCTGTTAATTTCTGGGTGAGATCTAGGGAAGTTACTTTCTAGTACCATGGACAAGGATGTAGGACACTCAAATAGACCACCCATGCTGGATGGTTCTAACTATGATGACTGGAAGCCTCGTATGATAGCCTTCTTAAGGTCTCTAGATAGCAAAGTCTGGAGAGCTGTTAACAAAGGATGGGAACATCCAACGAAGACAGGTAACGATGGAGTCAGTATGCAAATCCCTGAAGAAGAGTGGGACAAGGAGCAAGAGGCATTAGCCCTTGGAAATTCTAAGGCCTTGAATGCATTGTTCAATGGAATAAGTAAGAACATCTTCAGACTGGTGCACCACTGTGAGCTGGCCAAGGAAGTGTGGGATACCCTCAAGGTAACTCATGAAGGTACCTCCAAGGTGAAGATGTCTAAACTTAAGATGCTGACCACCAAGTTTGAAAATCTGAGGATGAAAGAGGATGAGACTATTCATGACTTTCACATGAATATTCTTGAAATTGCCAACACCTCTGGTGGCTTAGGTGAGAAAATGGCTGAAGAGAAACTTGTAAGAAAGATTCTCAGGTCTTTACCTAAGAGATTTGCAATGAAGGTCACTGCTATAGAAGAGGCTCAGGAGATCTGCAAGATGAAGGTGGATGAGCTCATTGGTTCTCTCCAAACCTTTGAAATGGGCTTGTGTGAGAATGTTGAAAAGAAGAACAAAAGCATAGCTTTTGTATCGAATACTGAAGAGGAGTCAGAAGCTGGATATACTGGAGGTGGTGAAAGCATATCAGAAGCCATAGCCATGCTTGGGAGACAGTTCAACAAGTTCGTGAAGAAGATTGATCAAAGAGGTAGACCAAATGTCAAGAACATCCCGTCTGACATAAGGAAAAGATCAACTTCTGAAGAAAAGTTCAACCAAGGCAAGGGAATCCAATGTCATGGATGTGAAGGTTATGGACACATTAGAGCTGAATGCCCTACTTACCTCAAGATGCAAAAGAAGGGGCTAACTGTCACATGGTCTGAGGGAGATTCTGAGAGTGACTCTGAAGGAGAATCTGCTAAACATGTCACTGCACTAACGAGTGTTTGTGCCACTGATGATGACTCAAGTGCAGATGAACTGACCTTTGATGAACTTGCTGCAGCATATAAGAAGCTATGTGTCACCAGTGCAGAAGTGCGTGTACAAGGAGAAAAGCAGAAGAAGCTCATCAAGGAGCTGGAAGATGAGAAACAGAAGCATCTGACAGTCATAGAGGGTCTAAATGGTGAGATAACCTTGCTGACCTCCAAGCTGGATCAAATGACTAAATCCATCAGAATGTTGAATAAAGGAACTGACACCTTGGAAGAGATCCTAAAGGTGGGACAGAAGTCTGGAACCATGTCTGGTTTAGGCTTTGTGAAAAAATCCTCAGCTGAACTCAAACGCTCAAAGGCTAAAGTTCAGAAATTCAAGCGGAGGTCACACCCAATGTCTCAACATCAGGGAACCAGGATGAATAATCATCAGAAGAGGAAATTCCAGAAATGGAGATGTCATCACTGTGGTAGGCTTGGCCATATAAAAGCCTTCTGCTACAGGCTTCATGGTTACCCTAACCAAGCCCCTCATGTCAAACCTAAGCATAAGACATATAGGCACAATGTCCCCATCAAGAAGCGATAATGGTATGCTAGGTTAGCTCACACAGGAAAATCTCACGGCGGCGCCACCGCGCGTCTCGCCTGAGAAGACGATCGAAGCTGTAGCTCCGGCGTCTGTGTGTAATGTTAGGGTTTTAGCTGATTGTGTTCCATGTGTGCACTGCGTGGCAATGTGATTGGGTGAGGTTGCTTTGACCAGGCCACACGTGCGTTGAAGCGCTGACTGAGCATGCTGATGTCAATTAGTGAAACGGTGCGTTTCACCGTTTAAATATGGACCGTTGATGCATAGCGCGCGCCAGATCGTGTGGTTGTGGATTTTTCTGGTTTTATTTGAATCTTGCCTTTCCCTCCAATTTTCATGTGCATATTCCATTTATTTTGCTTGTTTTGTTAAATTCATAAAAAATGCAAAAATGATCCAAATGAGGCCCAATTTGTTTTCATAGATTTGTATGGATGTCTACTTTTTTATGATGCTGAGTTCATGAATTGTTGATGCTTGGATTTTTATTTGTGAATTTTTAAATCCATGTGGTGCCAATTTGACCTATTGTGTTCAATGCATTGTGAAATTCTCTATGTTGAGCCATTTGATCCAACCTTTTGCATACTTGACATTCATACATAATATGAATTTTTGGTCACTGGTTTGGAATTTTCTCACATGTTATCATCACTTTTGACACATAGAGGAAAATGTGACAATTTGTGTCACATTTTTGACATTGGATTGGTGCATTTTTGTTCACATATCATTTGAATCATTCTGGACTTGATTTTTTGCAAGTTGAATATTCATGGCATGAGGAACTTGTACAAAAAATATCAAAGTCATTGCATGCATTTCTGATTTGATATGAATTTTCTAAGTTGGAAGTTCATTTTGTGCACATTTTTGGTCATTTCATGGCATAGGCCATTTGAAGCACTTGATTATGGATTTGATGCTGGTCCTTTTGAGGACATTTTGGGGAGTGTTTGAATGTGTGATGTGTATAAGGATGGGTTCTATTTTGGTCATTTGGTTGGGTTTTGAATTTGGCCTTTGCACCATGTTTTGTTGTGTTTGATTGGATGTACATAAACTAACTTTGTTTTGTGTTTCAGGTTTGGATACTCATCATTGATGATTGGGTTTGTTCTCACCTTGTGATATGCTTTGAGTTCTAACCTATGCTTGTTTTGTAGGTTTAATTGATGTGGTGAGCTCATGAGCTCCTTTGAGTGCTAAGGAACTTATGCATTGAATTGTGTAACTGTTGGAGGGATTCATTGCTTGTCTTCTGGTTTTATGACTGAAGTACTAACTGTTTAGTCTTTGTACAGGTACCTTAGTTGCTTGCTTGCTTTTGCTCTTGCTTGAGCATTGGATTGTGGTTGACACACCACTCAGGTAGTTAGCTTCTTACTTCATGTAGTCTGGAAGTCCTGTCACCTTTTTGGCAGGCATTTTGCTGGCAAGTCCTCCTTCAGAGGCTCTGTTTGTGTTTGTTTAAAATTGTGCTCAAAGACCTCCAAGAAGAGGCATGTGATATTTGATAAGACCTCCAAGAGAAGAGGCAATTGACGGATAAAAGGGATTAGTAGCCAATCCCCCGTTTATCAGTGAGTCGTTCTTTATGCTCGCACTACATGCTGATGCTTTTGAACCTGTATCCCAGATCTTTGTACAGAGTCTGTCAAGTGGAATAGGATCCCGCTTTCTGGATCCCCACGCTTTCTGTGTCATGAGCTTACCCTGTCCAGGGTTAAGAGCATGAGGTCTCATCCTCATTACCATTTTGATCTGCTCACCCTGACGTTCAATGTCAGTGGTTAAGAGCTACAGATTACCCTTACAGTTTGGCTTGTTTGTCGAGGTTGATATGACCCCTCTTGACTAAAGCCTACCCATTGTTTGGGCCTCTTGTATGGATATAGTGTGTGATGCTTGTTCACTTGTGCTGGTGTGTTTATCTGCTTTCCTCTTCTCATCTTCATTTCTGTAGGAGTTGTATGATTGATTTCTGAGGAAGTTGAATGCATGTTAGAGACCTCAACTTAGGGATATTGATTGCATGACAACTATTAGGCTCGAGTCTTAGTCTCCCTATTAGTTTGTTGTCTCCCTGGTCTCTGGTTAGGAGAGTATTTTACCCCTGTTAAGGGGAACTACGTCGCCCTGATTCTCATACCAGATGAGATACGTAGGCAGGAGGTTGCGAGCAATCTCTCCGGGCACCCTTTTTCTTTTTTGGTGTGTTGTTTTAGTGTGTGTTCACCCTTAGTCTCAACTTGTGTTTACCGTTTCATGTCTTTGTTTCGGGCATTTGTTTTCTTTGGTGTGAGTACCCGTGTGCTCAGCGTGAGTGTGTGTTATATGTTCATACTCTTGGGGGATTTCTTCTGATATTACTTGGGGTTCATTTGGGGTTCATATTCGGGGTTCACTTGTGATGATTGTTATTCATATTGGGCTTCATCTTTAGGGTTCATTTGTGATGTTTATCACTCATTCGGGGTTCATCTTTGGGGTTCATTTGTACTCACTTAGGGTTCATCTTTGGGGTTCATTTGTGGTAACTGGTTGGGGTTCGTTCTGATAACCTTTTTCTTCGGTGTTCGCTGGTTAGCGATTGTTATTGTTAGGAGTCGGATGTAAGTCCATGTATTGGCATTCTGTTTCCTCTTTTTGTTGTTGTGGGAGTCGGGTGTAAGTCCATGTCTTGGCATTCTGTTTCCTCTTTTTGTTGTTGTTGGGAGTCGGATGTAAGTCCATGTATTGGCATTCTGTTTCCTTTTTGAGTGTTTCTTTTGACGTCTCAGCGTCTCTTTTCGGTGTCTTGTTTCAGCGTGTGTTATCCGAGCTACGAGTGCTCTGATTCTCCTCTGGATAGAGGAGATACGTAGGCATAAAACGCGATGTCTTAGCGAGCATGTCTCCCTTCGCCGAACTACGTCGACTCTGATGTTTGTTTCTGACAAACTACGTAGGCCCAGGATGCGATATCCTGCCGAGTCCCCTTCCTCCGTCTTTTTTCTCTCCCCCACCTGTTTATCATTCCAGTTTGTGCAATTTTTTTGAGCAGTTTATTAGCAACCCTTTTTCTTACTCTTTGAGCTATCTTTTGAGCGTGGATCCCATCGAGTACGACGAACGTGAGGGGTGCTAACACCTTCCCCTTGCGTAACCGACTCCTGTACCTTGTAATCTCTGGTCGTAAGACCGTTCCTTTCCCTTTCTTAGGTTAGTCCTGCGCTCCCTTTCCGTCATAGGATGAATAGCGTCGGTGGCGGCTCTGTATTTTTTTTCGCCAGTTGTTTTTCCCGTTGCGACATTATGTTGTTATTTAAGTCCATTCTACTGAGTCGATGCAAAGATTTTAACCTTCACCTCCTCAGTTAGAATATCCTTAAATAGGGGTAGCTGTAAGACCCCAATTTTGACCCCAAGATCCCTCATGCTATCTCATCATATGCATTGGCATTGGGATCACACCTTGGCATCCTTCTTACCCCTCTTTCATTGGGTTTGTATTGGGAGAGATCACCAAACATATGTGATTGTATCATACTTTGTATTATATCATTTCCTAACCAAAATACCAAAAATATGTCTTTGCATTTGCCTAACTCTTTTGTAGGTAGGGCACTTGATCACCTTTGATCTATCAAGTTCACATCTAGGGTTTAAGACCCTTATTGCTAAGAGCTCAACGAAGAATGATCCACAAAGGCTCTAAGCATCATATATGGATCCCCATGATCTCCACATATTATTTTGATCAATAATTCTTCAAGAGTTTGGGATTGGTTTGCTTTGGAAACCCTAGTTCATCTGGGTATCTTGTGTAACTTCTTCACCAAGCTTCTTCACCAATTGATCAAATATTTCAAGGTAAAATTCAAATTTACTCATCTTATGCATATATGATCTCCCATGAGTCAAAAAAATTAAGAGAATTGCAAGTTAGCAAGGTGGTTGATGGTGGTTGACTAGAGGAATTCATCTAATCAAAATTGGGGTCCCCTAGACCCTATCTCCTACAATTTTCATCATATGAAAATGATTCCAACATCAACGTTACTCTAAATGACATTCTAAACAACTTTCATGTTGAGGTCTAGAGCTAGTTTTGCTTGGAAAGTCATTTTTTATGTTGAAAGATTATAGGTCATTTTGTTTAAACCCTAATTTGGAGGTCAACTTCCCAAGGCCTTAACTTGCTCAATTTTTATGATATGAAGGATTTCCAAGTTGCACAATCAAATTTAAGGTGTTTAATTCAACGTTAATGTTTTGAGGAAGAGCTAATTCAACTTTTATGAGCATGTGATATGAGGATACATTATAGGTCATTTTGGACCAATACCATTGAACAAGTGATTTTCCTCAACTTCAAAAATGCATAACTCATTCATACCAAATCCAAATAAGGTCAACTTTGTGACCATTTTGAATGTGTTTGAAAGAGCTACAACTTTGTTAAAGACACTTTTCTCATTTGAAGCTCACATAAAAAGTTAGCCAAGGTGGAATAATTTAACATATGGCTTGACACTTAGAAAATGTTTTGACATGTTGAAATTTCCAAACTTCCACCTCAAAATTCATCATGATACAAGTTTCAAATGGAAAAGTGTACAATATAATACTTGTTCCACTTGATCTAGCCTTTCCAAAGAGTCAAATTTCATCCATTTTGGACAAGGTTTGAGGGGTATGCGTATGGTCTGAACATGGCTGCATCATTTGGCAAGGATCAATCATCAAGAAGCTACACACTTTTGCCTTACACTCCAATTCACATTCAGACTCAATTCATGTAATTGTGGACTTAATTAAGTAGCTTCATGGGCCTGTACACGCCCATGCAAGCATGCATCATGCAATTGCCAAAATTGGAAACATTTTGAAAGGTGCAAATAACACTTGCTTGAGCTATAAATAAGAGGCCCTTGCATCATATTTGAGGACCCTTGCGTGCCAACTTTTCCTCCCACACTTGAAACCCTCACATTTGAAAGGAAAATCTGAGAATTTTCATTTGAAAATTGAGTTTGAATCTCACTGTTTGGAGATTCAAAAACTCCAGGATCCAAAGCTTTGTACCAATCCTAAGCCACTTTTGCAGGCTTTCTAAGCAAGATCAAGCACGAATTAAAGCAAGAGAGATCAAGTTCTGCACAACATTGTAGGTATTTTCCAGATTTTTTCTTCTCTTCGATTCTCTCTTATTTCTCATCAATTCTCTTGGATCCTTGGTTGTCTTAAGTTCTACCAATGTAGGCAAGAAGATTGAGTTGCTTTGAGGTCAAATCGAAGCAACTCAGTTCATGTACCTCAAATCTCAACTCCATGTATCTCTCAATATACTTGGAGTTAGGTTGAATTGAGGTCAAATTCATGATCAATGCCATTTTTTCTTTAAGATTATGTCCTTCTTTTTCATTTTTGTGATGGTGTTGAGAGAACCAGTCCGACCAACGTCACATGAGAAGATGACTGATGGTTTACTCCAACGGTGAGCTAGACACGTTCTGAGCCACATGATCAAGTCTTTGCGTTTTAATCTTGATTGTTGCTTTCGAATACCATTGGTGTGGCGCGTTGACTCATGTGTTTGGTGGTACGCGCGTTTTAGACCACTTGATCTGCCACCTGAATTAATGAGGGAGATCAAGTGGTCCACATTTTTTCTGATTAATTGATTTTCATTTTATTTGTTTTTTTTCATCAATTCATATTAAATTTAATATTGATCCAAAAAATATAAGAGTTTCACCAAAAAAATTTAAATAAATTCCTGTTTCATTTTCTGAATTAAAATTATATTTTTGGATCATTATTAATATTTTGCATGATTTAATTAATTTTGTGAATATTTTTAATTGATTTAAAATACTTTTAAGTTTCCAAAAATTCTAAAAAAAATTCTCCAAGGTCCTTTGACCTTGTTTGACCTATGATAAATCTCATGGCCATTTCTTTGGTGTTTTGATGAGGTTTTAGGAAATTTACCAACCATAATTTAATTTAATGCATATTTTTATTATTTTTAATTGATTAAATGTCAAATAAATTGTGTAGAGCCATTTTAATTGACTTAGTTTGACTTGTGTTGTTGGGCCTTGGTCAAGATTGATTTGACTTTGCTAGGTTAAGATCATTGGATTTAGGGGATTGATGGAATGTACATTCCATCTCCCAAAATGAATGAATGATCTTAATTTGGTAAAAGTCCTCCTTTGACCAATTTGTGTTTGATCCATTTCCCCTCCCTCTTCATCTCATTCCCCTTCTTTATTTATTCATATCATGGACCTATAATATCTCTATATCCTAAGACTAGTTGATTACAAAATCAACATAAGTATGGATAAGATTAGGTCCCCCACTTTGCATATTCTTTTTGTGTGTGGTACGTTTCATGAGCATAGTCCATTATACTATGTCTCTAACATGCATTAACACCAAAATTCTATTGCCCGACCTCAAATAGTCTTGATTTCTACATAAGTGTAGCGGGGTATTCGTTACCTTATGGCTTATTGACTAAACCAAAAGTAAGCATACAACCCGAGTCACCACCGCACTTTTATTTGTCCAAAGGAAAGGCTAAAAAGAGAACAAAAGCCAAGTAAGAAGTTTTATCAAATCAAAAACTAATAAAAATATCAGAGATATGGGTAAGGGGGTTGGTTATGAAGTGGGAAGGTTTTAAGCACCCAAAACATCCTTAGTACTCTAAGGGAGCCCTTTTTGCAAAATGTGTATTGTAGGTTGGTATTTGTGAAAATATGTGCAAACAAGATTGGAGGGATGAGAAAAGAATATACATCATATTTACAATTTTGTTGTTTGAATGGATGAACCCATTGCCTACGTACCATCACAAAGGTAGGATCAAAACCTCGTAGTTTGGGGTAAAAATCTCAAAGATTGGTGAATTGATTTGATCAAAAGCCTTAAGGTCTTTTGTTATCAAAGGGAGAAAACTCAACCTAAACCAACAATCCACCATGTGAGGAGAGCTTCAACATAATAGTGAGGGATCCACCCTATAATAAGTATGGAAGGCTTATAGTCCAATCACTAAGGATAAGGTGAGGTTTACATCAACCACTATGATAAATCAAACCTATGGCTAATGTTTATGAAAAAGGTTTTAACAAAGATGGCCTATTGGAACTACAAAACCACTTGAAGTGAGTTGTATTTACAAGTTAGAAGTATTCACAAAGTGAGGTCAAAGTTGAATTAAGGTTCATTCACAATGAGTATTAATGAAAAGATTTTGAAAAAATCAAAGGCATAAGGCCTAGGTTTATAATTTGAAACAATGTCAAAGTTTGCACAAAATGAGTTTGGCTTGGGTTAGAGTGGGAAGAAGAAGAGAAGGGCTAGTCCTAAACATGCAAAGATAAGAGAAAATATAAAACCCTTGGAGTTCCTTTTCTTGAGATCATAAAGATGATTCAAGATGCTCCTTTCCTTTGGACTTAGCAATCACTCAATCAATCAAAACAAATATTATATTCAAGCTCCTAGGATCTCCATTTGGCTTGTCTCTCTTAACTTGGCTATTCATGACAATGGTCCTTCTTACTATCTCAAGATGGAATCCCTATCACACAAGAGCAAACATCAAAAAGTTCACACCATAATGAGAGGAATGGACAAAGAATGAGTTTATATTAAGGGTCATTTGAAGTCAACTTTAAGATTTAGCATTCTAAAGGCATGAGGCCTAGTTGCTCTTCAACCAATTTAGCATTCTAAAGGCATGAGGCCTAGTTGCTCTTGAACTCCTTTAAGCATAGGTAAGGTCCTAATTCTAAGTCCTTTTTCCTTTTTGAATTGGGTTCACACAAATAAAGACAAAACAAACACAAGGCAACAATATATTTATATACAATAATGAGCTCAAATGACCAAAAAGAAAATGGCATAAACATAAAATATGGCTCAAGTGAGCAAAGTAAAAAGCAATATGAATAAATGAGCAAGAAAGTAAATTGCATTAAAGTAAATTGCAAGAAATTGAATGCTCAAATTAAAGTTAGTAGTTAGTAGTTATGTTAGTGTGTCATAAGACAATTTAGCGCTATGTTAAGCAATCGTAAGTGGACTAATATAGTAGTCACACCTATTTGAGGTCGGTCAATAAAACTATAGGCAAATAAACACAAGTTAGAGATCATGACTAGTAAGTCAAGCTCCTAAAACTTGCCATGCCAAAAGAAAAGAAAGAAAGCCTTGTATGGATTGTTAGGTTTTTTGCTTGACCAAGAAGCAACCTATCTTGGACACAAAGCAATTCACTTGATCTTTGATCAAGTTGAGTTTGATTTGGATCAAAGAAAGTTAAGCCTCTCATATGTCAAGACCAACCACAAATCATTAACTCATTGGCCAAAATAAAAAGAAGAAGTGAGATGAAGATGAAATGAACAAAAGAAGAATTCAAATGAAACATCAAAACATAAATGATCAAATGTGAATCAAATCATCATCAACCAACGTAAAACAGAAGAGAAATGAAGATTAGAAGTCAGCAAGTCAATGATATTTTTTTAGATATTTTTGGAATTGAATAAATGCAAAAATAAAATGGACAAAATATGGTCAAACCTCAAATTCAATTTAAATCAACTTGGATAAGTCCAATTAAATTCTCATAGGTCTAACATGGTCAAACAAGGTTTGACAAATTTTTTCAACAATTTTTGAAAACAGAAACTATTTTAAAACAATTAAAAACAAAGAAAAATGACACAAATGAATTAAAATCTCAAATAAATCTCAAATCAATTAAGAAATTGATGAGACTATTTTTCATAGACTTATCATGATCCATATGTGTTAAGAAAATATTTTTGGAATTTTCAGATATCAAAAAGTATTTAAAATGAATTAAAAACTATTAAAAACAAAATAATTCACACAAAAATATTAAATGAAGTCACAAAAATAATTAAAAATCAGATTATGAAACTAGATTTTTCAAAAAAAAAATTGGTGTTGGTCTCATATTTTTGTGACTTCAAATAAATTAGTTATGAATTTTTGAAAATAAAAGGATTTAATGAAATTAAAATAGAAAATAGAAAATAACCAAAAATCAGGAGCGCTTGGATTGGATTCATTAAATGACGTGGCTCCATCACACGGTCCAGAAGCGTGGTCATATGGTAGGCCTTGGTCAAGCGCGCAACATGCATATTTAAAATAAGTCAACAAAACGCATGGTCAAGATTAGATCGTTTCAAACAGATCCAAGGGTGCTGGAACATCCACGTGGGGATGGTGGTGGAAACCACCATCTTCTCCGGCTATCAAACAACTTCCGGCCACCACGTGCAGGTTTTTGAACCTCAACCAAAATGAAAAACTATGGTACCAATATGAAGCTAGGGTGATGTACATCACCCCTGTAACCTTAGATTGTCCTCAATATTTCTATTAAGTGAGAAATCTGAGCTTGAAAATCAAGGTATGCAAACTGAAATGGCTCAAATCATGAAATCAAGACCACCACTGGCCTGCCTCTTGCTCGAGGACTTCAGAAAACAGTTCAAATGCAAGCAATTCACATCATGGAGCAAGATTTATATCAAAACAGTTTGATGATATACCTTTGAAGTGCAACTTTAAATAGCACGATCTGCTCAAATTCTTGTTTCCACTTTGATCTTCGGATGATGAGGATGGAAGGCTAAGGAATTGGAACTTGAAGATCAACCAAGGAAGTTAAAATTCAAGCTTGAATTTGAAAAATGAAAAATGGAAATTCCTTTGAGTAAGGTTGGGTTTTCACTTCAACAGCCTTTCGGATCACCTTAAGGTTTTGATTTGAATGAGCCAGGTCGTGTATTTATAGCTGGAGATGATGCATTGCAATGAAATGCTCGTGTGCATGAGAATTGGGTCCTCCATGCATGGGCCTGTACAGGCGCATGTGAGCCCCAAAATTGAATGGAAATGCAAGTTGATATCATGATGAGTTGAATTGGATGTGCACAAGGCCTGGTGTTAGCTTGCATTTGAAGTTTCAATGTGAATTGCATAATTGGTCATAAACATTAAGTCCTTCAAAAGTCACACATGGAAAATCCAAACATGGTAGTGTGAGTAATGGTTGGAAAGCTCTTTACATAAGGAACCAAAGCTATGTTCGGAAAAAATCCATTTGGAGTTTGGAAATTTATGAAAACTGGCCTTGAAGTTTGAGGTTCAAAACATGTCTATGTTTCCTTTGAATTTTTTTACCAAAAGTGATCAACTTCAAGCCCTTCTGTTTCAATGATGCAAGCCTCAAATGGAAAAACCTCCAACATTAAAGTTGTATATCTTTTCAATATGATAAATTTGGACTTAAATTTCTCATCATTTGGATTTTTAGTGAGAAAGTTATGGGCACTTGAAGTTGGACATTTTTCACATTCAATAGTTTTGGTCCAAAGTGACCTATAATGTTTTGTATTATCACATGTGCTTCTTTTAGAATTATGAAATTTTGTCCAACATAAAATTTTAAGTAGACATCTTAATATTTCCAATTCAATTTGTCTCACCTTAAAATCATAACATATAAGGAAGTTAGGTCCTTGGGAAGTTGACCCAAAATTAGGGTTTCAGTCAAAATGACCTATAATGTTTTGAAATGAATAATGCCCTTCCAAGTTTCAAATGGATTTTTGATGAGCATGAAAGTTGTTCATATGGTTCTTAAGAACATATTTTCTCTTAGGGTCATCTTCATTTTACAAACACATCAAAAGTTATGTCTTTGGGGTCCTCAGCTTAGTTAGATGACTTGACTGGTCAACTTCTCAAGGCCAAACTTGAAATATTAATGAATGAATTACTTAGGAAACTCACATAGGATCATATATGCATAAAATTATGAATGAAAGAACTTCCCTTGATTGAATTTGATCATAGGTTGAGGTTGCTTCATGAGCAAGGCACAGTTGAATTAGGGTTTCCTTGGGAAACAATCCTCAAGCCCTTTGGTTTATCTTGATAAAATTGGCAAATTGAGATACTTGGGAGACATATATGATGATTAGAAACTTTGTGGACCATTTTCATGCTTGTTCTCATCTTCATTGAGCCATTTCATTGAGCTTAGGAGCCTCCTAGGAGCATGGGCACACATGATCACTTGAGCTTCAAAACAAAAAGAGTTAGTGAAATATTTTTGTGCTTTTGGTTAGTAAAAAAAAATCAATAATATACAATTCAAGCATGCTTGGTGGTCTCAAACCACTCACACAAGTCCCACCCCTAGGGTAAAGGAGCCACACATGCTATGATCCTCGAGGCAAAAGGCATTGAGCAATGATATGATGCCATGAGGGATCTTAGGGTCAAAATTAGGGTTTTACAATAAGTCCAATTACGATTGCTTAACACAACGCTAAATTGTGATACAAAAAAGGCATAGCATTCTAGTTAGTGAGATTATAAGTCTCCCCTCTTTCATGGTATTGTGTGGAAACTTGGCCTTTTTCCCTTCCTTTGGAAGGTGTCTTGGTTCAAGAATCCATGCTTGTGATAAGTGGGTTGAGTGTTCTCCAAAGAATGACTTAAATAAAAAAAGCAAAAGCAATACTAACTTCTAATCCACTAACAACTAACATTTAATTTCAAGTAACTTACTTTTAATGCACTTTAATTTTAAGCTTTATTCATTCGTCATTATTCATACCACTCAAGTTGTTTACTTTAATGTCATTTTCCCTTTGTTCACTTGGACCATATTTTGTGATATATTGTATTTGTATATATTTGTTTTCTTGTGTGGTCTTTTGACATGAATGTACATAATAGGAACAAAAATCATAAAAAACATCTTGTGTGGAATGTTGGTTTGATATGAGACTATTGGACTTAGAATTTAGGCAACACTCCCTATGCAAAGGACTTGGCCAATGACAACTTTCTTGAAACCAAGTGCTTGTTAAGTGAACTTCCGTCTGATATAGAAACGAAAGATCTATTTGAGTTCATCTGTAACATGATCATTGTGAAGCTGTTATTTTGAACCTGTGCCTAATGCCATCTTTGAAGTCATCTGATACATGGGAAATCTTGAAGAAGATCATGGGGTTACTAATCTTGGATGTGGCTATCTTTATTTGATGTCTTGCTCTTCAACATGTTATTTGTATATTGATTATTGCTTGACTCTAAAGTCCAAGGGACTTTACGTTTCTATATGACATTCTTGTCTATTGGATTGCAACCCATTGGTCAGATCTTTTCAACTCTTAACTTTTAAATTTATGCTTAGGATTAGTCTCTTCATCTCCTCCCCACTTCTTTAATTTCAAAATCTCCCTCTCTTTTAAAAATCTTCTTTGCTTGTGTATGTTTTCTAAACTTTGACCATATTCCAAATTAGAAACCTTGGCCTTATGCCATTGCACATTTCAAACTTTTTTCTTAAACAAACTTGTAAATAAACTTAACTATACTTAACTTAAAATTTCAAAAAGGCAAAAGAACTAACACTCATTTAAAACATTTTTAGGCCCTTGTGCCTTTGCAAAACTTAAATTTTTATTAAAAGAAATGCACTCACTTTAAAATTGATACCACGAACTACGAGGTTTTGATCCCTCATTTTTATGTTGGTACATAGGCACAAGTCCGAAGGTCTTGTCAAACAGAAAAATATAATTAATGAATTCTTTTCTCATCCCTCCACTCTATTTATTGCAAACATCTTTTGTACAAAAGCACATATGCACACAAAAAAGGGCTCCCTAGGAGTACCTAGGAGAGTTTGGATGCTAACACATTCCCTCTGTGTAACCAACCCCTTTACCTGTAATCTCTGGCATTTTATTAGTTTGATTTGAAAATAACAATTTGAGTCATGAAAGAGCTAAGCGTATATACATATACTTCCAATTCATTAGAGAACCTGTTGTCGCAGCCCGAAAAATACGGTGGTGCGAAAAAACAACCGGCGAGAAAAGAAAGACAGAAGAGTCGCCACCGTGCGTTATTTATCCCAAAGGAGGGAAAGGAAACGCTCGAAGTAAACCTGAAGAGAAAGGAAAGGAAAAGACAAGGTCTCGCAACCAAATCTTGGGTTCGGGAGTCGATTATGCGAAGGGAAGGTATTAGCACCCCTACGCATCCGTAGTACTCTACAGGATCCACTCTTGTTTGTTTCTTGTCTAAAGGGTGTATGTTTATCTAATGTACTATTTACTAAAAGAAAGGGTCAAAGAAAATGACTCGCACGGATGTCGCATCCATTGCATACGTATCTCATCTGGAATGAGAATCAGAGTCTTCGTAGCTCGGTTACCTAGGGGTTAAAGAGATGTGTGCTCGCTAAGACGTCGCGTCTTATGCCTACGTATCTCATCGGGAATGAGAATCAGAGCAAAACGTAGTTCAACTAACTACGGGAACAAAGGTCTCGATTGCAACTAGGGCAAGAGAAAGGGAAGGTCTCGATCGCAACGAGGGCGAGAGAAAGGATCGCAACAAGGGCGAAAGCAAACAAGGATTAGTTGTTAGTCGTTAGTCAAACTCGGCAAGACATCGCGTCTTGTGCCTACGTATCTCATCTGAACATGAGAATCAGAGTTGCCGTAGTTCGGCTCACGCACGCCGAAATAAAACAAAACACAAAAGGAAAACCTGGAACCCGAATGCCAATCGCTGGACTTACATCAGCTTCCGAACCAAACAAACCCACACTGGAAACCAGATGCCACTTGATGGACTTATACCGGACTCCAAGCACACAACAATAGGATACGGAATGCCAATTGCTGGGCTTACATCCATATCCTAACACACACAAGAAGAAACAAGCAACAAGTTACTAAGGAGTCGGGAACTCGAGCCTAGCAACTGTCAAGCAAACACACACAGAAAAAGGAAAAGAGTGCCCGGAGAGATCTCGCACGATCTCCTGCCTACGTACCTCATCTGGTATGAGAATCAGGGCGACGTAGTTCCCCAACATAGGGGAAAGGATGAACACACAAACTAATAGGGAGTCTGGAACTCGGACCTAATAGCTGGCACACAAACAAAAAGAGACGCTGAGACGTCAAAAGAAACACAAGGTTGAAAAAGAAAAAAGGGCGACAACAAACTAATAGGGAGTCTGGAACTCGGACCTAATAGTTGTCAAACAAACAAGAAGAGACGCTGAGACGTCAAAAGAAACAAAAGAGTTGACACACACAAACTCAAAAAAGAAAAAAGGTTGCCCGGAGAGATCTCGCACGATCTCCTGCCTACGTATCTCATCTGGTATGAGAATCAGGGCGACGTAGTTCCCCTACATAGGGATACAGGACTAGCCTAACCAGATAACAGAGGGAGACACAACTAGGGAGACTACGACTCGAGCCTAGATGTTATCATGCAAAATCATCCCTAAGTTAAGGTTTCTAGCTAACTTGCACAGGAAGCAAGCCTATCCTAAACATGACTTGCACAGGAAGCAAGCCACACCAAACCTAACTTGCACAGGAAGCAAGCTAAAGCAAACACACAAGCACAAGTAGCACACACTATATGCAAGCAATGGGCTCAATCAAGGTTAGGTTTTAGTCGAGGGGTCATATCAACCTCAACAAACAAACCACTGTAACTGGGTAGTGTTAGCTCTTAACCTTGCCATTGAGGGGCTAAGGTGAAGCAGATGAAAGGTGAGTGAAGATGAGACTTCACAGCTCTTATCCCTGGCCTGGGAGAGCTTAAGACAAGAATGTGTGGGTTCAGAAAGTGGGAACCCTTCTACACATTTGATACTGACTCGACTGTACAGATGTACAAGATCTTGGGTTTGTATCTGCAATGCATCAACACAGTGGTGTGAGCAAAGCAGATGACACACAGAATAGCAGGGGATAGATTGCATATCCCTTGGGTTATGCCAATTGCCTCTTCACTTAGGAGGTCTTTGACTCTATACAAGGACAAATGTAAACAGTCACAAACATTGCCTCTTAAGGAGGACTTCAGACAGTTGCCTGGCCAAGTAACAGGCCAGGTCTTCCAGACTACATGAAGATAAGAAAATATACCTCAATGCAAATTGCTCTTAAGCAAAGCAAAGCAAAGCAAAGTTCTTAAAGAACTATAAGCAACTAAAGGTACCTGAAACCAGCCTGACGACATCAGTATTCAATTCAAAGTTAAATCAAAATGAGATAGATCAACAGTCTACACAATCAGTTAACTGTGCAATGCACAAGGCTCAAGCATATGAGCCAAGCAAGCTACAAAACAAACAAGTTAGTCATGATAATCAAATCAAACTCATTCAACTTGTATAAGTTTCTTTGGGCAATTGCTTCTTAACCTGAAAAAATGAACTCAAACATGAGCAACAGGACCACTAGGACAAGCCTAGGGTCAAAAGGGGATGAGAAAGTCAAAACAGCACGTGACAAGTGTCCAAAATCAAATTCAAACAATCAAGAAACAAACTCAATTGGTTTCATGTACATATCAATCATTATCATCATTTCATAAGCAAAATAGGTCAAGGTATGGCATATGGAAGCTCATAGAAGTCAACAGCAAGACTCAACTCAAAACCAATCATAAACAATTCCAAAAATCATCAAATAAATCATGATCAAACATAATCCATAGCATGGTAAGCATATCAAATTTCAGCTCATTTGGATCATGGGAAGTAGGGAAATGAAAATCAGAAAGGCATGGCAAGTTCAAACATGCTCAAAGAAGTCAACCAAACATGCACCAACTTCAATAAATCATAAATCAGTGACAACATATGAGAAATGAATGGGATTAAAACCATGATAAACCTTAAGATGTCTAATAATCACATGTCACATTTCATGTCCATCCAATAATGTATGAGAATTTCACAAAACAAATGGCATCAAGTGTCACAAAAGTCAACATTTTGGTCAAACAGGGGAGAAATTATCAAACAATTAGGAAATGCCATCAATAATTCCATAAAAAATCACACATATTCTCAACATCCACAAGCATGCTCATGCAAAAAATCAGATTATTTAGAGTTCATTAAGCAAGGGAATTAAAATCATGAAGTTGGACATCGATGGTGTGACACAAATTGTCACACCCTAATTCAAAAAATCATAACTCACAAACCAGCAATGATAAACTCACAAACTCTACACCAAAATCACCATGAATGTGTCTAGTTTAAGCACAAAAAATTTCAAAGGCATTGGATAAAGTATCATCATTTCACAATTGATTTGGCAAAACATACATAAAATGAGCACATGTCACAAACCCTAGCAGAATTAAAAATCCACTCATGCAAAAAATCTGGAAAAAACATGATAAAAATCTAGAGATTGAGATGAACATTTTGCAAAAAGTCTCATGAATTTTGGATCACAAATGATTGACTTATGAATTTTGTAAGATTGTGTAACAAATGAAATAAAGATTGTAAAATA
Source organism: Lathyrus oleraceus (assembly GCF_024323335.1). Taxonomy (NCBI): domain Eukaryota; kingdom Viridiplantae; phylum Streptophyta; class Magnoliopsida; order Fabales; family Fabaceae; genus Lathyrus; species Lathyrus oleraceus. The sequence goes on along the minus strand of NC_066579.1, from coordinate 6,388,776 downwards.
AAATGATTAAATGGATTTAATGTAACACGGCATGGCAATATTGTAATTATGGGGATCACTAAGTGAAACACTGCGTTTCACTTAGTGATGTGTCACGCTGTGATTTGTCATGGCCAATGGAATAGTAGCTTCTCATGCAAACAGAAACCACACGCGTTTTTCTGGGTTTTCAACTAGGGTTTATGGCAACAGTAACAACATTCATCTTCATCCAAATCGTGAAAAATTTTCTTGCCCAGAAATGGAAAGTGAATACATCATTCGAATCATCCAAGCATGAACAACACAAATCCAACAACCATTTACATTAAATCGAGCTATCATGAAAGAACAAAGCAGAAACATGTTTAAACATCAAACTTCATGTCAACATATCTTCCAAAATACACAACCATTTTCATTGATTTAAAGCTCATTGAAACCAGCATTGCAAGATCTATACAAAGCACATCATGATTTTGGAAATAGAGAGATTCGAAACCTTACCAAAATTGAAGCACAATGATGATTCAAGTGTTGTTTGGCTATGATGTGATGAAACAGATGTACTACAAGGTTGGTATTGATGAATGGTCGAAGACTTTAAGCTCAGCAATGTTGATTCCAGCTCAAAACCAAATCTGCCATGGAAATGCTCTTGAGTAACAGCTGGGGATTCCTTGCTTACAGTAGAGAAATAAGGCTCACAAATGCCTCCAAAGTGATGGTGAATGATGAAGCAACCAAGGCTGGCTCGTGTTCTTTTGAGTTTTTTTTCAGAAAAATTCAAGGTGAAGAAAATGTGAGTTTTGAGAGCAAGAGAATTTTTCTGTTTTGTGAGAGTTGTGGCTGCTAGGGTTTCTTCTACAGAAAATGAAGAATATATATTGTGTTTTAGTGTCCTTAAGCTTGGTTAGTTATGTGGTAATTGGATTTTTGTAATTGGAGGTGTTTTGCTTAATTTGTCAATTTTCACTCAAATTGCAAGGTCTGTGGTTACAGCTGCGAAAGTGGGCCTTGTACACACTCCAAATATGATTTCTTAGCAATTTCAATTGGCAAAATATATTGGAAAGGCTTAAATTGCAAAATCACTTTTTCACCTCACTTGAAATAATTCAAGTCACTTCAAAAAGTGCCATTTTGATTGGTGAGTTTTTGGTAAATTGTGATGGCATATTTGGAAAGAGGGCATCAAATGTGACTTGTAGCAAAAAACCCCACCCAATTTGGCCAAATGGTTTGGAAGATATGCCACTTTGAAGTTCAAAATTTTTTGAGAATGATTTGATCATAACTTGCCAACCACTCATGGGAATTAAGTGTTCTTGGACTTTTTGAAAATGGGAGAACAAGATCTTCAACTTTCATGTTGGGCAAAAATTCATTTGAAGCTTGTATCATGATGTAATTTTGAGGATCAAGACTTTCCATTTTTGGCAGATTCCAATTACAGGTCAACTTTCTATTTTTGGAAATTTCTTGTTTGACTTCAAATTCTTCCATGATGATGTTTGACATGTTATATGGACATGAATGAACCCCTTCAAACCATTTCCCACCTTGAAATCCATAAAATCAGGCACAGTTGACCACAGTTGACCATGGTTGACTTTTTAGGGTTTCTGGTGAACTGAGCCATGACTGATGACTTCTGAGCAATCAAACCTTGACCAAATCACTTCCAAAGGACCCCTAGGTCATATGAACATGTTGGACCAACCCTAAGGCCTTGGCTCAATGAAAATTGCACTTGCTTGCTTGATTGACTGATCTCCTGACCAGTTTGACCTAATTTGTCAGTTGACCTTGCACTTGGGTAAAGGACAATGCAATGCTATGCAGTGGACTATGTTATGTTAATGACCTAACATGAAATGAATGTACGTAATGTAGGGTGCAAATTTGAGGTGCTACACCTGTAACTGCATATTTTATCAAGTTGATACACATACCATCCAAGTACCAATTGGCCAATCCTTTCATCAAGGCTCTACCTAGAAAATTGTCCCATTATCTCATAGCAAAAAATATACCTCCCAACTTAAGGGGGAGTATTAAGAACCATTCTTCAAGTTAGTTAGAAGTTGGTTGCTTATACTTCAAGTAAGGTACTAGTTGTTAGTTATTAATGTAACTACCTAACTAAAAGTTATTTGTAACTTGTAACTAACTTTACATTGAGACTTCTACACATATATATGTGGATGCTTATCATTGTGTGAATTAAATCACTTTCACTCTCAATACCAATTTTCAACTTTGAACGTGAACTCTGATACCATGATATAAAACATGGCATCCATGGAAGGAAGAGAAAAGAAATGCTCAAACTTGTGTATTGATCAGAGTAGAAATATTAAAAATGATAAAGATGATTACATTTGACTACTCTAGATCTGTTTATAGGTACTAACAAACTAGTAATCAACTATAACTAATAACTATTGTACTATATCTCTAATAGTCTCCTGGTAGTTGGAAGGTGTTCATAACACTTCCAACATTAAATGAGTAATCCAAAAATACATGAAATCGAAAGAAAATACAAGAGAAGCCGAAAATACATTGACCAACATCAAGTCCATAAAAGGAAAAAGCTTAACCATTAAGTAGAAGCCACAACTCAAGGCTTATCCACTTAACATAAGAACTAAAGCTTAATGAACATAAGGTAAAAGCAAAATAACAAAGCCAATAATGGGCACAAAGCTTAACTACCAAACATAAACTATACCTCAAAGTTTAACCAATTGGAAGAAGTACAAACAAAAAATACATTATAGGCCAAACACCTATACAAAATAGGTCAAACAAACAACATCCAAGCCAATAAGGCACCATCAAGGAAACAAACAAGTGTAACTCATAAACAAATACCATCTTCAATCTTCAAAAAAATGTAGATGAAGTAGTAGAAAGGACAAGCCATAATAGGATAATGAAAAAGGATTTGTCTTCATTAAGCAAAAGCATTAGCCAACACTCCAAAGGACCAAAGAAATTATGATGGATTCCCATTGAAAAGTAGTAGCAATTTACAGTTTTCTTAAATTCCAAACCCATGTTTCATTATCACTTGAAACAATAGAAATGAAACCTTGTTTTTTTTCAACACTAAATCTTGAAGGATATTTTCTTAGGATAGATTATAATCCCTTAAATATAGTGTTTCTACTTCCAATAGATGTTGAACATAATCGAACGCAAGGAAATACAAAATTGATGGAACGCCATAGTGAAGAACAACTAGTGGATTAATTTTCGCTGGTGAAAACTGATATGCGCCATGTTATGGTGTTGAATGGTATGAAAACCAAAAACATTAGAATAATCTTCAAAATTCTAAAATGTATGTTATTTTTACCATTCCAAATGTAATTGGTGCAATAGCAGTAATATACATTAACTTCTTTCACAATTGCAGAAGTAGTAGCACAAACAGTTTCAACAATAACTCTCTTGAATAAAAAACAATACTTTAACAATAAAAGACAAACAATCTCTTCCATAGCTCAAACATTGACTATATCTTTAAATAAAGCTTTCATAAGCACCTTGTTCTCACAAACTCTTCAATGAATTGGTGGAAATAATAACTAATCTATATCACCATAAATGGCATCCAAATATATACATAACATTTTCCTAGTTACAAAAATATAGTGTACATACAATCCTACAAAATATAAACATATGTAGCGGAAAACAAAAGCCAAAACAACAAGGTCTTCGCAGTCTTCATGCCTTTTCTTTACCTTTATCCTTATTCGATCCACCTAAAATATTGAATATGCAGTGAGATACAACTTATCTCAGTGGAGTTCCCCTATCTTATGGCTCCATTAGGCCAAATGTGCCTATTAGTAGTCAAATGACCTAATATTACACTTCGTGTATTAGGAAAAGAAACTAAGGGGTAAAAACTCTTAAGTTCCCACAATGCGTGATCACACGATCACCTATTACCATACTTATAATAGACAAGCATATAAGAGAACGTAACTCTTATTGCTTACATAATACATGAATATCGAATCCTAGCTACCTGATCAAAATTGATATTTAGGGCAAGGTTAGTTTCATCAAACGAAGTGAATTACTAAACCTTATCCATTCGGTCAGGTTTTTACCGTAAGACCTATCCTTTCGGAGTCCTGGAAATGTCCATCTTGTAGGCGTATATCATATGCTTTACAAAAGTAGTTGTAAAGGTGGGAATCCCCAATGAAAGCTTGAAGTGCTGGATTTTTGAAAATGGTTTAAGGCGGGACAACGCCTACAGAGAGAATCTGGGGCGTTAGAAGCCCGTAACTTGAAAGAGCTGGTGAGTAGAGCTCAACTCTTTGTTAATTATAAGTAGAAGTTCATTGCCCTTGGGGACAACTAAACATCGGTGCACACAAGCTCTAGTCTATCATCAATGAAGGGTTCAACCAATGAAAAGAGGAAGGGTATCGCGAGATGCATGTCCGTTTTGAAAGATATACTCCCCTTAACACCTCCCGGGAGAAAATATGGAAAGAATGTGCCAACACAAAGTTCAAGAAAGCAGGGATGAAAATATCTTCACGGTTAGGGAATCCTCTCAGATTGACAATTCAAAGTACTATCGTTTCAATAAAAGTCACGAGCATAACACCAACAAATGCATCCATCTAAAGAATGCAATCAAAGGATTGACCAAGAAAGGTCGTCTGTCTGAGTATACTAAAGATGACAAGAAGGACCAGGATGATTCCCCAAAGAGCAAAAAATCCTTAGACAAGACAATTGATGTCATGAATAGGGGTAAGTAAGAAATCACCAAAGAAGAGGGGATGAATAAAGGGAAAAATCATCACATTTCATCCATCACGTGAGGTGCCCTACGAGTAAACACCCAGTCCAAGGGAACAATGAAGCAAAAAATATCGTCGAACTAATGGCTATCACTAAGAAAGGCGGGGGCACATAAACCAAGAGTACAGAAAGACCGATGCTCGGTTTTTGAGATAGTGAAAAGGTCGGGGGAGTCCCGAATGAAATCTTTTTTGTGGGTCATAACAACCACAATCGTCCACTTTGACATTTCTTGAATACTAGTTAACAGTGGCAAATCTTTTAATAAGATGTAATCGGAACTTTTTGAGAAGAAGGGCTTGAAGAAAGAAAACTTGTGGCCTTATGAGGGATCCGATATGCAAGTCTTCAATGGCACGACGACCAACCCCTAGGGGTACATCAAGTTAATGATTACCCTAAGGAAATGGAGAGATGTTAGAAAGATTGAATCTCAACTTCTTGTGTTTCCTGGTAAGAGCGTTTACAAATATATCCTTGCAGACCCTTCGTCGTAACCGTAGATGTTATAGAATGCCCAATTCACGTCAAGATAAATTTAAAAAACCTCCACGATGAATCAATCATGGTAAACAATGATCTTATTCGTGCAAACAGAATCTACCAAGCCTTGGAAGAAGACCATATGGAAGGGGAGTGCAAAGTCATGGAGATCAATATAACCTCCATGATTGGTTAGTTACATAATATGAATATATGCCCTCCCATAGGTAAGAAATGTTACTTCTTCCTAACAAGCAAAAGTGGTTGATTCAGGCAAACTATAAGCGTTGAGGAGAATAAGTGGCGGCAAGCTCATCTAGCTATTTTAATAGTTTTATATGAAACATAATTATGTCATCGCAATATATTATGTTCATTTCGGTTAATGAAATAAGAATGTTCTACTAAAATATCTCATTTCTTTATGATTGTGAAAAGTAACGATGAGTCTAGGATACGATCGAGGAAATCAAAGCCCCGCCATAAAGACTCAGGGGTGCTGTCATAAACGCCACATGCGTGTGACTAAAGAAATTAAAACCCAACAATGCAAGGCGCACACACACACACACACAAAGGTCAACGATCGCTGGAATAACCTGATATTTCCTCTTAATTTGGTGAATTAATTTCTCTCACTTCAGTTAGTCTAGATATGGAAATTAAAAAATCATCAAGAAATAATATAGACAAAGATGACAAACATAGGAAGATAGACATACTAGAAGCTTACCGAAAATGATATTCCTCTCCTCCTCGGTGTTATCATCCATTAACATCCAAGTTTCAATGAGTCGTTTCAAATGTTTCCTCGAGGCTCATCTCGTGGAACGACACCTCTGACATAACCCAATTCTTTGAAGAAAGTAACTAATTTTTTCTTCAGGCCAAGCTCCTTTTGGGACTGATCATTCTCCTTGTTGACATATGACTCATTCCTCATTATAAAGTGACATTACCTATAGAATATACGAAATAAAGTCGTACATTGGTATTCCGATTCAATCTCTATGGCACAAATCTTTGAATGAGCCTCTTCGTGGAAAGGAGTAGCAAAAAATAATCGATCTTTGAAATAATTAACATTGTCATAATACACCTCGAAGTAACGGGTAATCTACGTCAATGAAATTAAACCCTTACCTTGTGCATGATTCCTTGCGATACGTTATACCTTGAAAAGTTGGAAGAAGAGTGACAAAGATGGCTTCCCTCCCCGATAACTACACCAGTATTGAAAAACTTTGATGAAAGCCTAACTCAGAAGGTTCAATTGCAAAGGAGTAATCATTAGATGGTTTAGAACTCCAAATTCGAAATAGTTGAAAGGCAATAAGAGACCCAAAATAAAAAATATGCACTCGTAAAAAGGAATGACTCACCTTCCATATTCGCTGCATATGTTTTTATCTTTCTCTAGGACCGGTACACCCCATTCAGATGAGGAACCCACTTCAATGAAATCCTTTTCGAGGTTACCTTCACGAGTGTAAATAGAAGTGGTTGCTAAAATTTCAGGATCTACCTAGGAATTTGAAGTATCTCCCTTCACTTTTCGACGAATGGTGGGTACCACTTCCGTTAGTAAAAAAAATCGTGTGTTTGAAAGAATGCGGATAACGAAAGAACAATAGGTAACGATCAAGGAAACCTTAGAAGTATTCCCAAAGATCGTGAGATATTTTATGGTAACGAAGGAAATGAGCACTACCAACGGTCCAGATTTCCTCAGAAAGATACTCAAGTACTATAGTCCTCAAAGGTCATCATGACAAGACAAGTGAAAATACATCAAAGAGAATGGAGCATGTTTATTGTGCTAGTTCCCCATGACAATGACGTCACATTGTGACTTTTCACTTAAATCGAGCAACGACCGACAAAAGAAAGAGAGCATGGCAAAACCCTCACCCCTCATAGTAGGTGAAAATGGCTTAGGGCAAACTGCTATAGACTGCCTAAAGGGTCCAATAACAACGTCCTAGAATGCAAGATGTCCCACCAAGTCAAGCAAGAGACATGTGTATTATCCTATGCAAGGAAGCATATAATATCAACCCACAGATCAATCAGACGGATTCCCGTATTGTCCGCCGTTAGATTAGCGAATTGTTATAATTGCCTTACTATATAAAGGGGGAACGAATCATTTCTCAAATAATCTTGAATTCTAATCTCATTCACTCCATTTCACTCTCATATTGACTTGCGCGCTAAAATGTTAACATTGCAGATCAATCACTCCTCCACTGTACCAAAAATTTGAATTCACTGTTACGATTCACATCCATCGTTATCAGATAAATTTTAATTTACACGTGAAATAAAAAAAATAGTGCACTTATCAAGACTACTACTGAAAAGAAAGCCCACGTGGACATGACCTTTGGTGGGGCCATTTTCATGTTACCTTTTAGTATAGGGGGCCACACATCTTTTTAGCATCTGAACATGTATGGCAGTTCAGGTGACCGGTTTTGTAGCTGACTTTAGGTACTGAACAATTCACATAAATCATAATGAACTCCACATAACCTAAAGCTGCAAAACCAGTTATTTTTTGGAAAGTTAGGATTTTGAAATTTTAGTGAAAGTGTGGACATAACTTAATGAACTTCAAATTATGAACAAGTGGCTTACTTGGATTGGAGCCAATTCGCCATATAATGTTGAGTTCTGTTCAACTCTAATGGACAAGCAGAAACCTAATGGCCCACTACCATTGGATGTATTATATTACTTGCATACTGAAGATGCAACATTGAGAAGACAAGACATACACATGAAAATGTACCACTTGGTTAGATATCCACACATTTATATGTTACAAAATATACATGTACCCACCAAGTTGGAGAGTTTGGCAGCATTTAGAACAATCAGTGATTAATAACTAAGATTATTAAGAGATTGACTACTGGTATCATCATCTAAATTCTAAAATCTTATACATTGATTATATGGGTTTTATAATTATTCATTTACTCTTAGAATTGGAGTTGAATTTAATTTAGTCTTAAAAGATCACTGTATAAGAAAATGAGTACAGTTACTTTTAAATACAATGTCGGTCAATGTTTTATATAATGTGAGACTTTTAATGCATGTTTTTGATATCTAAAATATAATTCGAATGCCTTAATAACAAAGATTTTATAGTAGAAAATCTAACAAATAGTAGATAGGTTTTGATACCATGTAACTTTAATTCATAAAAGCTATTAGTGAGAGAAAATTAAAGAAATGTTATGTACAAATTATTATCAACTTCTATATTTAATGTTATTCTGCAAGTTAGAATGTATTTACTACATTTTTTCTTTAGAAATTACAAAAATCAACGATAAAAAAATGTCAAAAATACATTTACTAAAGATATGAAATGTCAATGAGACATAAAAACATAAATTTTATCCATTTGTTGGGACACCCACATTTAATAGATAAATGTGTTTAACGAGGTGTTTAAGGCATTATATTCTCCAATCTAATAAACTAATCTTTTGGATTGGATTTTCGTCGTGTCTTTAAATTCTAATAACAAGTACTTTTGTTGAAAGTTAGTGTCTTTAAATCCTAATAACAAGTACTTTTGTTGAAAGTTAGGACATAGAAAGGATTACCTACAGGCTGAGTTCTATCAATTTTTTATATAGGTGAGTGAATCCACTAAAATGAAAAAGGATATCATGAAGTCAATATTCTTAGAGTGAAAGTTGTTGAGGAAGTCGATTCTTTAAGGATCTTGTAATGTTAGGAGTTCTACATTGTGTAGATTAAAGTGTTCCATGTAGAAATCAAGCCACAAGATTCTCCCATCTATTGGACCTTTCATTTGAGATGAGTTTGTTGGACATGCGACTTTCCACATAAGAAGGGGATGGGTGAATTGTGTTTCAGGAAAATATGGTTTTCAAACATTTTGTGGATTAAAATTAGAGTTTTAAATCATTTTAAAAATTATTTTAATATCAAGCATCGAAAAATTAGAATTGTAGAATATAAAGTGCAGAAAGTAAAGAGTTATGGGAAAATATATAACACCGAGAATTATAGAGGTTTGGTCAAACAAAGATAAATACCTACTCCTCTTCCCAAGAATTGATCTTGAGAGTATATAATAAACTTGAGAGCTTTGAGTAAGTTATACTCAGCCGTCCTTATACAAGGAAAAGTGAAGTTTAAGGTTAACTTCCAATCAAACAATAAATAGCGAAGTGAAGCGGTGAGTCTTCCTTCCAAACAACGGATTAAAGTGGTTAGTCTCCTTTCCACAAGAATATTGGAGTGATTAGTCTTGAAGCTTCTTAACAAATTTTACGAGCTTTTAACACCGGATTGAGCTCAAAAATCTTAAACATTGGTTTTGTCATGAGCTAACCAATAACCTGAGAGATTTTAATATCAGACTAATATCGAACCTTAAACCTTGGTTTTACCACGTGCTAACCAATAACCTGTGAGATTTTAATACATGGCTAATCTTGAACCTTGGCAAGCTTTTAATACCAGACTATGGTTTAACCTTAACTTAATTTTACCACGAGCTAACCAAGAACCTATGAAAGATTTTAACACGAGTTGATCCTTCGAACCTAAACAAGAGTTTGATCACACAATCCTCAAACAAAATATATTTACGGATTTAGCTTCTAATTCAAACAAACATTCTCTAATAGGATTAAAATTTCAACCAAGGTATAAAACAAACTTCATTGGTGAACTTACAAATCTATCATTCCAGAATTATAACTTCTGACTTGCAAAAGGAGTTTCTCGAAAAGCACTTCGGTTAAAAACTTAGTGAGAGAAAGTAAGACAAAACTTTATATATATATATATATATATATATATATATATATATATATATATATATATATATATATATATATATATATATATATATATATATATATATATATATATATATATATATATATATATATAGAGAGAGAGAGAGAGAGAGAGATTAAAAAAATTATTTTGATATTTCTTAATAATTTGTGCTTAAGATATCAATTTGTCCCATAGTTTATTGAGGGATAAGAATTCATATTTTTGTCCGGTCCCTTGTCATATGTTTTGTTCAGTCCCATAATTTGTTTTTTTGCATCAAACACATTGCAAAAAAAATTGTTCTATCCAATCCCTCCTCATTTTTTAGTAATTGAAACACATCCAAAACATAAGAAAAACAAGTAGAAGAGAAATAAAAAATAAATTAAATTAAATCCTATTTTAAAGGTAGAGTGTCATGACTTGGATATCACGTGTTGTTCCTTTTGGAATTTACTGTATTTTACAGAACAACAACATGGAGAAGTGTTCAAGTTTACCAAGCTACTTCAAGATGATTTTTAGGGGGGAAAAGGACACATGCAGGACACGATTTTACAACATGTGGGTACGACATTTGAGTTTTGCTCAACAAGGCAGATTGTTGCGTTTTGGGATGGATTTTTTGCTGAAAAATTCAATTAGATTTTATTGCTTTTATTTAGCAATATGATTATATGATTTGTTGGACAGTTGTAAAGATCAAATCAAATTTAAATGTGATTTAAATTTGAATTTGAAACATACTAAATCATATCTTTCTGTTGGAGATATTTATGGAACAAATCTTATCCAATAGATTATGCAAATATTATGGACAAAAAATTAAATCAAAGATCCAAGGAGAAAAGACCAAGATAAGGATCTAAAAACCTACATTGGAAAGAAGCAATGTATTGAAGATATTAGAGTGTTAGAGTTTATTTGAGTCATTGTTATTGTTGTATGTACACCACATTATGTTTCTGTTACTTGGCATAGTTATAAGTTTGTCTAGTTGAGTTGTAACTCAACAGGCAACATTGTGATTTGAAGTTTATCACCAGGGTTTAGTGGTTGAGAGAAAGTGAGAGATGATCCCATATTTAGGGGGAATCCTAAATAGAAAATAATTGGGTAGTGTTAGAAGTGGCATTGAATAATATAGGGTGTATTGGATCATATAAGACTAATTGTACTAAACTACTAATAGTGAATTTCCTTTCTTGGATTAGAAGCCAACCCTTCAGACGTAGGTGATGTTACATCGAACTGGGTTACCAATTATTTTATTCTTAATTTCTTTTTAGCTCCATCATCTTGAATAATTTATTTTGTGTTAATTATGGCGATTCTGGTCTAACATGTTGAACTAGTTGTCTAGGACATCACGTTCGACATGTCTCCCCTGGGAAACATGATTTTAATTGGCATCAAAATAGACACCTTAGCGTGTTGGATGAGCTTCAGGGAAGATAAATTCGGCTCAAATGAAGACAATTAAAGATAAAGGATTAGTCAATAAACTACCTGTCTTGGATGGTACCAATTATGATTATTGGAAGGCTATGATGGTTACCTTTCTCAAATTCATGGGTAACAAAGCATGGAAATATGTGATAAAATGGTGGACACAACCAGTGGTTACTTCTGAATACGGAACTACTAGCTTGAAACCACAAGCTCAATATACTAATGTTGAAGATAATGAAGCTCTTGGAAACTCCAATGCTTTGAATGCCATATTTAATGGAATGGACAAGAACGTGTTCAGGTTAATCAACACATGTTCAGAAGCTAAATAAGTATTTGAGATTCTCAAAACTGCACATGAAAGCACCTTCAAAGTTTGTATGTCAAGGTTGTTGCTCCTTACCACTAAGTTTTAGAATCTGAGGATGAATGAAGATGAATCTATCTGTGAATTCCACACCAGCCTGTGTGATAATTCTAACACATCTTTTTTCTTAGGTGAAAATATGTTTGAAGAAAAACTGGACAAAACAAATCTCAAATCATTGGCTAAGAGGTTGGATATGAAAGTGACTTCTATTGAAGAAGCTAAGGACTTAAGTAGTACTAAGGTTGATAAACTCATTGATTCCCTGAAAACTTTTGAGATGTCCATCCATGAAAGGTCAAAAAAGACGAACAAAGGTATAACCTTTATTTCCAATATTGAAGGAGATCAAGGTGATAAAGAAGAGAGCGTTTCAGATGATATATCTCTTCTTGGGAAAAAGTTCAACAAATCCTTAAAGTTGCTACGATGATGAATAATTTGAATAATATGTATTGTGTAATAATACTATTGTGTAACATGTATTGTAATAATACTATTGTGTAATATTTGTTTGAATTAATATTACTCTTACTTTTATGTTTTTATGATATATTTTAGGAGAAAAAAATGCCACCCAGAAGTGAGGAAAAGGGTAAGGGTAAGGCTCACCGCACAAGGTTCATTGTAGAAGAGATTCCTGATTCATCTATGTTTATTTCTATGCTACTTTCGAGTCAGGTGCCTCGTCCGCATATGCAGACTACTTAACCACGTGTGCATTCCACTCCACCGCATATGCATTCTACTTCACCCATATCTGGATCTTTCACCGGATTACTATCCACTCCTGGTTTTTCTTCATTCCCACCCATTTATGCACTAGCTTTTATTAGTCCTCCTGGATATACACCTATTATGTGCTAGCTTTTTCGATGTCTTCCATGCAGTCTTCTATGCCATATATAGATGCAGATGGATCTAGCATGCCTTCTATGCCATATATGGAGGCAGGTGGATCTAGCATGCCACATTCATCACCCATGCATTATATGCATGATGGGCAAGATGATGAGGATGATACTAGTGCTCATGATCATGAAGATACTAGTTCTCATGATCATGGATATACAAGTGCTCCTGACAGTGCTCATGAGGAGCGAAGGCGGACGTGCATTCTGAGAAATGCACTGTCGCAAACAATTAGGAAATACAAGGGCATATTTGTCATTAACTCCGATGGAGGAAGGTAAGTGGTTATGTTTTTATATATTATTTTTAAATTTTTAAATTTGAGGTTTTCTTTTTGTTAATACTAACTCAAAATTTTGTTGTTCATCCTTATACCGTCACATCAAGCAGTATCATGTATAACATAAGTTATTAAAAAAAGTATAAAAAGTTTTGGCCGACTTATGAAGCACTTTCCGGAGATGAGAAGGATGATTGGTTCAAGTTATTTCAGGTATAAGTCCAACTCGTTTAAATAATTATTATTTTAATTTCCTTTATATTTATTGAGATATTCATGATTATATTTTATTTAATATTTTTTGAATTCATAAAACAATGTAGGAGATATGTGTTTAGGACATTACAGATAACGTCTAAATAAGAGAAAATGTTGACTTGAAGTGTGTTGCCCGATTATCCGACATGCTTAGGCGTGTTAGACTTAGTTGGGAAAGAAAAAGAACACGTACTTGTTGGATAAGTGAAGATACATTTAAACAACTTATTGACCATTGGAATTCGGATACCTTTAAGCAAGTATTTGGAGAAAAAAAATAGAGCTTCTGAAGTTGGTGGCTGCAATCACGTAGCATGTTGTATTAGTGTTGCTGAAATTGCACGAATGATGGTAAATTTATTTATGTTTTACTTAAATTTTCATTTAGAATTTAGATTAAAACTGATTATTTTGTTACTTATGTTTTAGCGTGACGAGTTGGGTAGAGATCCGCTTCTTAATGAGACACATCTAGAGACTTGTCTAAAAAAATGGAGAGTTTGTCGATGAACGCTAAAAAAACACTCAAGTAAGTTTTTCTTATATTTAGTTATTTTATTTATTTCTTTTATGTACCTACCATATTTAAATTATGATAACATCTAATTTATTTATTTGTATATGAGGAGTATGATAAACGGATTTCCCTTACTCTATCAGAGAATCCTGACTTACCTCCACCGTCACCGGGATATCCTACTTATGCTTGTCTGAGTTTTCGGACTTGGTATGATGTTGCTCGTGGGAAGAGGAAAAATGGAAGAGTGTATGGTGTCGAAAGGTATGCAAAAATAATCAAGCAGCGTGATAGGGTTTTCGGAATGAGACTTGATGATGGAGAAGGAATATCACATCCACCTATATTAATCACTGATATGCTAAAAATTGCGAGAAACTTGGCGCAGACCGAAGCAATAACAAAAAATGCAGAAATTGAAGAAATGAGGAGAAAAGAAGCAAAGATGGAAGAAGAATTGAGGAGGAAAATATTGGGTATGAGAAAGTAATGCGTGTTGCAAATGAGCGCGCACAAAGATTTGAACAATTTATGGTTTCGCATATGAATCAAGATTTTGGAGGAGGAGATTAGAAGGATGAGGAAGAAGTTGATTAAATTTGTTGAAGTATGAAAATTTTAACATGTATTTTTAATTTGATGATTATGGATATAATTTATTTTTATTTCACTTTTAATGATAAATTATTTTATTTACTAATTTTATTTTATAAAATTTAAAAATATATATATTTTATTATAATTGTATTATTATAATTATAATAATATAATTATAATATATTTTCATGTAATATATAAACATTAGTTAGGGGTTAATCCCCTCACAAATTCTAAAACGAATACGCATTTGCTATGGACTTTACCCCTCGCAAATGTTTGACATACTGAGCTAGGGATTTTACCCCTCGCAAAATGCAAAACGCAGATGCATTAATTAGGGGTTTATCCCCTTACAAAATACCTGACACGTCTGTGCCACTAGTCCGCTCCCACGTTTGCAGTGTAGCAGGCTGGATTTTATGAGTTACATTTAACGAGAGGCTTATCCGTAAGCCAATTTTGTGAGGGGTTTATTCCCTAGCCATTCATTTGCGATGCCTTGATTAGCTAGGGGTTATATCCCTCGCAAAATATTATTTTGTGACGGATTTTTTTTTTTGTATTAGTGAGAGATTTAATTCCTACACACTTTTTTTTGTAGTGTATTGATTTCAGTAGAAGGGATACTCTATCCAATTACAATAAAATCTCAAAGATTGAGAAACTCAAAAAGATTTTTTCACCTATCCTAATAGCTTCTACAACTCAATAACTTGATCCCTATTGCATGCCACACCCAAGACATAATTTTTATATTACTAATAACATCATCCACCACACATTTCTCATTAAAAAATATGCTATTCCTCATCAATTAGATGCACCAACATGTTGCTAGTTGTGTTTGATATAAAAAAATAAAAAATGTATTAACCATGACATGTCCATTTTTTTTACTTGTACATCTTCAAATACAAACCTAAAAATATTTGTAATATAAATAATAAAGTTTCTTTAAATTTAAAATTTATTGCATTTGCATACCCTTTATTTCCCGAGTCGTATGCATTACATTTTTTAACAAGCTAACAAAATAACTTTTATGATGATGGAGAGTGTTTGATGTATATGAATCTAAAAAATTCAATTAGAGGACCCTCATCTTCATTTAATATAATAGTTTATTTTTAAAAAAATAAAAAAGATGGATTGTAATATTTACTAAAATGGTGATGATTCATTTTTGGAATTTGTAAAAAGCAGCTACATAGGAATAGGCATTGCATTATCAATAGAAATTGATTATAATGGAATGAATTAAACTCTCATTACGCCATAAACAAAATTTTAGTTTTAGATTTCATAAAAACCTTTACTTCATTTAAAAAAAACAAAGCAAAAAGTTAAGAAAAATTGCATGTTACTTTGGTTTTGTGTTCTCCTTATCTTCTACTAGAATTGTCCATTTAAATATCTGAGGTCTCTAAACCAATTAGAACTATGGAAAGTTTTCGTGTACTCCTTGAATTACCAAATATTATAGGTTTCGTCCAAAATCAAACACCTACACTTTTGAAAGAACAAAACAAGAAAGAAACATCAAAAGAAAATGAACTAACTCTTTTCTATAATTAAACAAGCAACACTCAACATATATTATCCACTTCATTAAGATATTGTACAATATAATATGAGGTTTGAATCATACCTAGAGATACAACTTATTTTGTCTTTTCCAACAAAAATCTAAACATTGCATGTGCTTCATCAATTTCAAAACACAATGGTTCCAATAATTTTCAACATGATATAAATAAACTCAAAGAAAACAAAGGTAGTAGTACAATATATAAGTAACACATTTATGTGATAAGACCATCAAGATGAAATCGTACAATGACCTTATGTATCAAGTCACATTCTAGGGTTAAATTCCATGAACATGAAAAAAAGATAAGGGTTCTAAGAAAGGGTTTCCAATAAACCGAAAGATAGAGTGTGACCAAGTGAGAAAGAGACAAACTTGTCAACCCCTACCCTCAATAAGGCCACTTTCAAACCAATAGTGTAGATAAAAAGAACTTTAATTAAGTGCATAACTTTTAGTGGATGTCCAAGAATATTCTATGGATGCTAATCCAATCAAAACACATGAAGACCCTATTAGGCAGACACTTGTAAAACTATGTCTTCTTGTTTTAAACTCCTTTGACTGAAAACATAACCCCACCACATGAGCACACCCATCTTTCTATCATGTATTTGTGGGCCTTGACCCTTTAATGAGTCAAGCCTTTATATCTTTCACAATGTCAATCAACCGTCCTTCTCTTACACATTTTTCAGCACATTTGTTGTTGCTAACCATTACATGCTTTATTGTTTGATATGACAAACATACTTTTAAGATAAATTCTTTTTCAATCCCTTAAACCTTTTACAAATATCTCATATCGACAAAAGAAAGGTTTTATGAATACTAGAAAGTGTTTTTGAAACTTTTTCAAACCATTTCAATATATTTCAAATGACAATTAAATTATCAATAGACTCCAAACACATTATTTTTGATATGGTACATCCTGATGCATACCTTTCAAGATTGAGAGAAAATTTGTTTTACATGATAAATTATTGATATGAGTTATATGTGAAGCAGAGAAGTTATGATTTATTATTGTCGTTTCTAAGAAAGAAGGTGAAGCAGAAAATTAAGCACAAAAGATAAAATAAAATATATTAAAAGAGAAAGTTCAAAAGATCACACAATGATTCTTCCTTAAACCATACGACTTGTTCTAGCTCTCAAGAGTGTTTACATGAGAGTTCATTTATCATTGGGTCAATCCATAACCTCCTTACCCCAAACTTTTACTCAAATTCATCTTAAAACCTTTATATGAGTTACAATATCAAAAGAGAACCAAACTCTTGATTTTACAATTACAACACTATGTGATTAGACAACAAATTACACAACTCTTACTTTAAACATTTTTCTCACTAATCGTTAAGATTATGAAAGTCTACAAAGAAGTTTTTATACAGAGAGTGAGTAAGAAGGAAGAGTATACAATATAATTTTTGTGATTACAAGTGAACACAAAGACTCAATTATATAGGAGAATAAGTTTGACAAAATGAAGGAGCTAGTCCATAGGCCGAGGGCGCTCTCTAATCTATTATCAGAATATGAGACAAATTCTCCATTTGTATGAGTGATGGAAGAAGAAATAAGTCTATCTCGAGTCATATGCTTTGAACAACCAATATAATTTATAACATTTAACATTTGAGATTGTAAAGCACACCTCTATTATGAACTTAAGTTTTTTATTTAGATGCCCAAATCTTTTTGGGACCTGTAACGTTACTGTAATGTCAATAAGTTCTAGGTTGCCAATTAGAGTTATTATCATAGAATAAAGATGAAGAAGAATGATTTCTTATGTTATTTTCACGGTTTTTATTATAGAGATGAGGAGAAGAAGAAACATTTTTATTCTCATGATTTTTTCTAATAAAACAGGATAAAGGAATATGACCGTTTCTACCACAATAGTTCATTAGACATATTACATTTAGAGGTTCTATTTTCATGAAAAATATGATTAAACGACTTAGCATTGTTTTTTGGCTCATAACCTAGACCAATTTTATTATAGGTTGCTATTTGATTACTTATCATGAAGTTAATGACGTCTCTCTTCCTTTGGTGAATTTGACAAGTGTGTTATGTGAATCATCAATTTTACTTTCTAAAATATTGTATTTTTTTTACACTTTATAGATTTTCTAAAGTTTTCATAAGAAGGATAAGGAGAATGAGAGTTTTGAATTAAAAGAGCGTATTTTTCTCTAAGACAATCTATTTTCTCTGACTGATTTTTATTTTCTTTTTCAAGAGAAGATATAGTTTAACTTTGAGGCATAAATAATTTCTTTTAATTTACTTGAATCATCATCTAACTTTTTACCTATGAATAAGTGTTCATAATAAGTAAAATGGAAAGTTATATCGTTTACCCTATTATTTTTGTGTTTTATTATAGAATATATCTTGGCTTCTTCCTCTTTTTATGATTTGTCAGAGGTGTATATATCATTATCATCATATGTTATGTATGCCTTCTTTGTTTATTTTTGAGGTCTTTTAAATTTTTCAGATCTCTTCTGATTTTGAGGATAATTTGAAGATTTTGTATCATAAGCAAGTTGGCATAAACAAATATCTTTTTTCACTTTTGCATTGAAATCTTTGAGGTTTTTTCTCGTTCCTTAGGAACTTGTTGAACTTTTGAAGTAGTAGATTCATGTCTTCTTTAGTTTATGAATCTTTGCCTTCTTCAACTTTGAGTGTAAGATATTTCTTTTTCTTATCATCTTCATTTTCATTATATCTTTTCAGCTCAATATCATGCTCATGCAATTTTTCAAATAAGGTAGCTAAATCCATATAAGACAAGTCTATCGATTCAGAAACCACAAGGACTTTAGGTTTCAAACTACGATAAAGGAATCTAAGGAATTTGTTAAATAAATATTTATTTGGATTTTTTTTTACTTAGAGTTTTTAAGTGATTAACAATGTGAATAAACTATTTTTCTATGTCCATAATATTTTCTTTTGGTTTCAGTCTAAACAATTCATACCCATAGATTAATATGCTCATTATAACATTTTTTTACCTCACTTGTATCTTCTTGGGTAATTTGAAGGATGTCTCATATTCCTTTTGCAGTATTATAATGAGAAACACAAAAATAATTCATCAATACCGAGAGCGACAATGATAATAGTTTTAGCTTTCAAACTCTATTGCACTTTTTATTTATTCTCTTTAGTTCAATTTTGATAGGTTTATTTTCTACAACACTATCAATTTGATGTATGGGAACAAATGAATCATTTTTAATAGCGGCTCAAATATCACAATCCACCCCCTCTATAAATATTTTCATCTTCTCTTTTCCATAAGAATAACCTTCTCCATTAAAGGATGGGCATTTTATTCGATTAATCATTTGAAGTCATTGTAAATAAAGTAGATCTAGCTAATTAGGAAACAAATTAGCTTGATTAAAAGCCTAATCAATTAAGATGGTTCCTAATTGATTAGGTATCTCTCTTGTATTTTATAATCAATTAGATACTAGTTATAATAAATTAGAGAGTGATATTTTCTTTCTTAATTGGTTGATATGCTTTCTAATCGGTTAGTAAATAGATATAAGTGGTTTTAAAGAAGATTTTAATGAAAGAGATAGAGTTTGTAAAATTGTTTTGAGTGTGTGTGCATTAGTTTAGTACATTAAGAGTTACTTACACTTATTTACAGACTAACGATCTTAAATAGGTAAGATTTTACTAAGGCACATTATCATAGTAGCTTTCATAGACTTCAGTTTCTTTGATATTGATCCTTGCATTTGATTATCTGTGATTCTCAACACTTTAACCTTTTAAGCTTTGGTTTTTGAAAACTCGGTGCTCATGATTACATTGCATTATTTTTGTCATCATCAAAACCACAAATATAAACACAATTTCTTGCACATCACATAGAACCACAATATGGTCCTTCCAAGAAACATTTTGACGTCATTTAAAAAATTAAATGGTCACAATGCAACTACTATGAAGCATATTTATAATGCATAATACATGTTCAAAGAGACTATTAGGGGTTAAAGATTAGAAATGCAATATCTGATGAAATGCTTCATTGAAAATAACTATGTGTACATGTATAAATTAATTGTTTATGCATAGACTGTCAAAAGTGTTTTCTAGACCTATATGAGTTTCATTAAACTAGTTAACATTTTTTTATTATTATTTTGGTGATTAATTCCCAAAATAAAACCAAAAAATACTTCCTCCTGTTGCTTATTTTTACTAGTGTCACTTGTACTAAGATAAACTATTCAATTTCATTTTCTTATATGATGTATGAGAAGGATGCAAACATAATTTGGGCTTTCTAGAGATGTCTTTATTTTTTGAAATCTCCAAAAGAAATCCCAAGGTAATTGTGACTAACCAAGACAATGCTTCGATGAATGTTATTGATAAGGTTTTCATGAGTACAATTCTCTACAATGTTAGTTTCAAATTTCCAAAAATGTTAGAGCAAGTCTATAATGGATACATGGAAAGCTATATCGGTGTTTTACTCAGAGGAAATATTAATTGAGTCTCTTCACTTGTTCAATATTGTATAGGAAAGATCTCCCAAAATTTTAGAATATGTGAAAGGTACAATATTGTGACTGATGAAGGAGAAAGGAATAAGGATTTGGAGTGATCGTGTCATTTATAATGTAAGTATAACATCCATTAAGTTATAATATGCTCATGACAAATTACAAAATTATCTAACAAACATTATGTGATATATGCAAAAATTGGAAATCAATTAAGAACGTGATACAACTAAAACATTAAGTTGTTCTACCTCATAGGATTTTGGTTTTGCTGCTTTCCTCATTTGTTATTTTATTAATTGAGTCTCGGCTAAGTTAGACTTCGCGCTTATCTTAAAATTGAGTGTAATGCATTAAATGTTATTTTGCATTAACTCTTGTTTTACATGAATTAAATTGAACCTTTAGATAAATTTTGATACAAAGTGGTTCATGTTAAATTAGTCGATTATTTGGGTCAAGAAACACACGAATGAATGGTTCTTTCCTATCATACTAGCTTCAGATTTAATCAAACACCTCTTATTAATTTTTTGATGTGTGTTTCGAATCCAGATTATGCATGATTCAAATCAATAAATTAATGTGAAAAACATGATTTGCCACTGCCATTGTTATTCAAATCAAATTGTGTTCTTTACTCATTTTTGTGCTCTGTCTCAAGCACATATATAAATTATATTTTATTTATTTTTCAAAACATATGATTATAACATCATAACCTTTAAAGTTGTTCAAAATTCAGTTTTAGCTTTCAAAGAACACCAAGTCATAATATTCGATTCAATCTACATTCATCTTCAACCTCTAGCAAGATACCATGAGTTGGTTGTTTCTCAATTTTTAGAGGGGGTGCAATTTTCATAGAGGAGGGTATTTTATTGTTGATGTTTATGAAGTTCTTGAGTTGCAGGTCAAGATTAGCATTGTGTGGTATTGTTGAAATTGACAAATCTAGTAGAAGGAAAAAGAAAGGATTTCTTCTTAATCGAATACATTGGTAGTGATAAAAGAAGGTAGCTTTAGAACGAAGTTGGAAGTTTCTTTCCTGTCACGTACGCGAAGAGCTCAGACAAGGTAACATTATGATCAAATGAAGATATCTGCAAAATAATGCTTGGAGTAGAACTTATATCTGAGTATAGGGCGTTCAAGATTGAGTGAAGCTCTTGGAGATTTCAGCTACGTGGGCTTTATACAACAAAAGAAGGAAAGATTCAGATTGGAGTTGTTAATTTTGTTTTAATTTTAGCATTTTATATCTTGATTGTATAAAACACACATTCTAAAACCTTTTTCAAAATAGTGGAAGACTAAGAAATTTCAATGGCTTGGTATTGGAGAGTAGACTAGGCACAAAGCAAGGATGAATACGTTGAACTAGCATAAACATTGGTGCACTCTTATCTTTCCCCATCTCATTTGAATTTGTTGTATAGAATTTCATGTTAAGATTTTACTGCTTTCTTAGAAATCACACATTATTAGACTTAATCCGCTTATAGTGATTTGTTGTATAAGTTTAGGTATGTTATTGACTAAGTAATCTAGATTATCTTTCTTATGATTAAATTTATGCGTAAATTGTAATACTATATTGTTTAGTTTATTAATAAATAATTAATTTAAACTCCTTGTTCAAATTGAATTAGTATTAATTGAGTCATTGATTGACTAAGACTCTCACTATCCATATTTCATTCTATCGTCTAAACATAGAGGAACTTGTATTATCAATCCAACACATACTAAATTATTTTCCCAACTCAATCTTGTGAAAATTTTGGATTTTGAGAAAACACATTTTTGAAAAAAAAATTAGGGTAAGGTTTATTCAGCGTCCCTTCTAGACCTCTCACACTCTTATTCTCCCCCAACACAACATACTTAATTATTAGCTTTGTCATACAAAACCACCAATAAGGGAACATGTATTTAATACAAAAGTGTTATGGTCCCAATTGGACGGAAACATTTCCAAGAGCACTTTGTGTTAAATGGCGGATGAGGAAAGTCCAGTGGATGGATGTGGTATGAATGAGAATTAATGTGGTTCCTTAGTAAGGACAACATACAAATTATGATGTGCAAATGTAATTGCAAAAAAGTTAATCCAAGATAAACCCATTCGTTTATACAAAATTTCACACTCATTTGAAGAGGTTATGATTTGACGATGATGTATATTTTCCCCCAAGTATATACATTTTCCCCCAAGTGAGAAGTTATTTTGGTGTATTTATGTGATGTTATAGCTCAATTTATTTCTATTATATTATTGGTGTAATTCATATTCTACAACCTGAATGTTTATTTTGGTAGTTCATATTGTAGAAAACGAAATGCACTAGTAATAAAATATAATTATTTCGTTTGTTTATTCAAATATCGTAACATATGTTTGTGTGCTACATGCCAAATTTAAAGTTAATGACTATAATTCAAGGGTATATATAAAAAGCAGTTTTGTTAATTTTCATTTCTAGAAACAACTTCAATATGTCTACGTAAGAATAAGGCTAAGTAAAAAGGTGCATCGTGAAGGGGTTTTCCAGTCAGAGAGACCGTTCAACTAAGTGTTCACAATATTTCTTTAACCATGTCGGCTCTTTACATCCAAATACATAAACTTCACAAACAAAACACATCATAATAACTGGTCACAAAATCCTTCTTTAGTGCAATATAACTTCTCAAACTAAGATGATTTGCATCTATTAATGCATAAATATTTTAAAAATATAATAAGTGTAGATAATGTTCATTGTTCATTTCAATATGTATTTGGGTGACTTGGAGACTCTGTTGAACCTCATTACATCACCCATCTTAACCTTACAAAGAAAAGCTAAATATAACATGATTCGGCCAAGTTAAGTACGCTTTGACTTCTGAAGGATTCATTCTAACATCTTAAGATAAACAGATTATTAGGTCATATATGATATTTATTATTGCAGATAAATATAAATGTTTTATGATTCTACTTAACATAAATGAGTTATGGCATGGTCCTACTTAACAGAAAGAGAAAAATGAATGTTGAGACCTCTGGTGATGGTGACAGTCAGCTTTAGAAAGGAATCTGGAATGTCAAGCTTCCAAATACTGCTAGGAATTTTCTTTGGCATCTATCAAAAGGAATTCTCCCTCTAAGATCAAATATTTTGAGGAAAGGCTTGAAGATTGACCTCATGTGCCCACTCTCCCACTCAGTTTCAATGTCAAAGGAGAATTTGTTACTTGGTTATCAAGCTACAAAGAGGGTGTGGTTTACACCACATTTAGTGTTCCACATCCTAGAAAATATTGATATTTACTCCTAGTTACTTAACTAGTTTAAATGAAGGGATCAAGCGGGAGCACAACTTGTATGTGCAACACTTTGGAATATTTGGAGAAATATTACGTCACTATTGCCAACAAATTACATGTTGGGAATAACGACTTCTTAAGCCTATTAATTTGGCGTCACTTTATGAAGCTTCAAGTTTAGGCAAGTCACTAATTTTTGGGTACATATTTCCAAGCCTAATAATATAAAATGTGCATTTTGAAAAAAACGAGTTCATTTTCTTAAGTCAATGTACAAATTTCATGTAATCTCACATGTACAACTTCATGGCCAAATTTTGTTTTACAAATTTCATTAATAAGACCCTATCTACTAAGCTTCAACTTGATCCTCAAGGATCCATGAGTCATATTTTGGTCCAAATACCTTCATTACTAACTCGCCTCTAAAAACCTCTATCTTCAATTTTCATGATATTTGCACCAAGAGACCATAACCCCGAAAATTGTTATCCATTCTCCATATGCATTCCTCACTTGAAGTGTCCTCTTATTGATAAGATATTCAGACCTAAAAAAGAGGAGAACAAAGGCATGTAAAAAGGAATTTGATCAAAACCAATATCATTCTTTAATTTCAAACAACATAAGCATGGTAACATACGAAAACATACCAGTCATCCAAGCCTAAACCATGTCATTTCAAAATACCCCAAGTTAGCATCAACAAAACCCAAGACATATTCAAACAACAGAAGACATAATCAAACAACACAAGCCATGTCACAGTTGGACAAACACTATTGGAACAAAACAACCAGGCCAAGACAAAATTTCAAAAGTATAAGTTACTATCGTAAAACATACAAGGGGAAAACATTGAACACGTTACTACGTTAGTAAAAGTATAACAAAAATTTCACCAAATTGGCAAGACCATATAAGTCTTCTTAGAAAGTGTAGCAAGACCACTGCCATTTTCACCAATTATGCAACAGACACACAACCATAGATCCTCTACATTTCTTACAATAAAATTACATTGTTCATCACTACATTGAGGGGAGATTCAAAAACTCTAGTAGCTACCATATTCACACACATATCGGAGAATCAAAAAAATGCTAGCCACCATTTGCCCTAGAAGCCATTGCAAAGTATTGAAAAAAATCAGGAAAAAAACCCTATACCAAGCCTGCATAGAGAAACTTATAGCACTACATTCACAACACAAAAAGAGGGAGGAGATCACAAAAAACCCTAGCACCAAGAACAGAAAAATACATGCTTGAAAGTAAAAAAAACACACACACTGATTCGCAGAAAAGGATGCCCTGTCACTCACGTAAGAGAAGGAAAATGGGATACTGAGAGAAGAACTGCAAAGGGGAATTTCCATAGTCGACTTCATCGGGCATTCTTCCTTTGGTAGAACGTCTTTTTTTTCTCTATGTTTTTTTTCTCTTTCACTTGCTTTTCTTGAATGCTTGCTTTGTTGAAATTCACTCCTTATGGTTGTACTGTGTAACACCGTGAATATTGGAGATCAAAGGGGTAGGATTTGTGTGTGGGGTTTTAATTATTTTTTTATTTTTATTTTTATGATTTATTTTTTGATTTCAGTTTGAGCTTCTGATTAAGGGTTTAGAGAGGTTAGGGAATACGATTTGCACTGAGTTTGTTTCATTTTCTCATTTCCTTCAAATGATGCACGTAGGTGAGAGTAGATTGGATTAAGTTTGGTTGAGAACCTTTGATGTTTAAATATTGATGATGAAATTTGAAAAAAAAAGGGATTGAAGAAGAATACATTAGTGTTTTTCCTTGGTTCGTGATATGTTATTTTTTCCTTAGGTTTTTTGATCTGTTTGTGAGAGGAAGTTGTTTTGTTTTTGTTTGAAGAAGGAGAGTTACCGAGAAGATAATGGAGAAACGGCCGAGCGAATCAAGAGGAAATTATGGTTTCTATGGGGAACCCGAGTTCTCCTTCTCACTCTTTTTTTATTTTCTTATTTCTTTTATTTTAATCTTTACTTATTTCATTTTAAGTGTTACAATTTTGTTTATTTATTAAGTTTTAGTAAAAGGTAATATATGTAAACGTTAGTGTGATTTGTTTATCTTAATTCTTTCTTTTGCTTTATTAAAACAAAAATTTGATAATAAATAAAATAAAAGGATTAAGTGTTAGATGCAAGGATTAGAATTTCAAAAGCCCATTGATTTCCCCTTAAAGACTTAGCATTTGGAAATAATTTTCACTCATGTTTGACTTGAATTTTTTGATCATTGTTTGAATGTGTAATTGCTTGCATGTCTTGTGTGCTACTCATAGTGGTAAATTCATGAACATCAAGCTATGGATAAACTTGACGTCAATGAAACCAGAGTCGCCACCGTGTTTTTATTGTTTCCAAAGGAAAAGGGAAAAGTACGAACAAAACCCAAAGATAAGAAGTTTCCAAATCAAAACTAATAAAATGTCAGAGATTACAGGTAAGGGGGTTGGTTACATAGAGGGAATGTATTAGCACCCAAAATGTCCTAGGTACTCCTAGGGAGCCCTTTTTTTTGTGCGCAAGTGTTTTGGTCAAAATGATGTTTGGTAAAAATATAGAGTAAGGGGATGAGAAAAGAATTCATTAATTATATTTTTGTGTTTGAGAAGACCTTTGGTGTTATGCCTATGTACCAACATAAAAAATGAGGGATCAAAACCCCGTAGTCCGTGGTAAAAATTTCAAAGAAGTTGGTGGATTGATTTTAATCAAAGATTTAATCATAGAAAGGTACAAAAGGCCAAAGATTTGAATGGGGTTGTTAGTTCTTTTTGTCTTTTTTTGAAATTAAAGTCAATATGGTTAAGTTCATTCACAGATTTGATTTAAGAGAAGTTTGAAAACTCAATGGCATAAGGCCAGGGTTTCTAATTGTTAAAACATGTCTTAGTTAAGAAACACAAGCAAATAATATTTTTGAAAAGGGGAAGAGATTTTAAAATTAAAGAAGTGGGAGGAGATGAAGGGAATATCCTAGACAAAAGTTAAAAGTTAAGAGTTGAAAAAGATCTGACCAATGGGATGCAATCCAACAGACAAGAATGTCATATAGAAACCCATTTTTCTTTGGACTTTAACAATCAACAAGTGTAAGCAATATCCAAGCAAACCATATGAAGACCAAGGCATCAAAAAAGATAGCCATAATATCCAAGCAAGCATTCCAATAGCTAGAAGTCTTCAATGTCTTCCAATGTATCAGATGGAATATTTCTTGATCAACTCAGAACAATCATCAAACATAAACAATAATAACAACATACAATCAAACATAGAGACAAGGTAACAGATGAGTCAGGAGCACTCCATGCTTGTATCAGATGAAAGACATTGTAAAAGATATCCCAATCCTAGAATAATGGCATTGGCCAAGTCCTTTAGCATAGGGAAATTGCTTACTTATAAGTCCAAAAGTTCATATTAGGTCTAACAGTTCACCATGATATTTTTTAGGGTTTTTGTTGTTATTAGGTATTTTAAGGTCCTAAGACCACAAACAAAATAAAAAGTACACAATATATACAATCACAAGATATGGCTCAAGTGAGCAAAGTGAAAAGGACTGAAATATAAACAAATTGCATGAAATGTAAATGGCAATGAATGATAAAGGTACTGAAATTTAAATTGTATTAAGTAAATTGCTTGATAATAAAGCAACATTAATAAGGAGTTATACAAGTGTTAGTGAGGAGTTTTGATTGTTTAATTCATTCTTTGGAGAACACTCAACCATCCATTAACAAGCATGAAGACATGAACCAAGACATCATCCATAAGAAGGGCTCCAACTTGGATAAATCAACAAGTATGCCACTATCTCTTATGAATGGAAAAAAGGTTAAGTCTTAACACAATACCATGAAGAATGAGAAGCTTACAATCTCACTTACTAGAATTCTATGCCTTGTGGGACAAATTTAGCTCTATGTTAAGCAATCGTAATTGGACTTATGTAGAAGTCACAACTATCTGAGGCCGGGCAACAAAGATATTGGTGTTAATGCATGTTAGAGACTTGGTACAAAGAACCAAGTTCCTAAAACATACCACACACAAAAATAAAGTGGGATTGACCTATCTCAGTCAGGCTCATATTGATTCATCTGATACAAGGTCATTGATGAATCAACTAGCATTAGACATGAAGAGAATTCATTGGTCAATGATGGATTGAGGAAGAATAGGGATGAAGATGAAGAGGGAAGGGGAGATAGAAACCCAAATTGATCATAGGAGGAATTTCATATGATCAATACTATCCATTCATTTTTGGGGATGAAAAGGTATTTGAGAATTGAGTTCAAAAGTTGCCAAAACAAGCCATGCAAAGTAACCATGCACAAGTCATTGAAAAATGATCCAAATGCCATGATCTTGAATGTTTTGGAAAGTTAACATGAAGGGGAACAACGTTTCTGTTGAATACTTTTCCATTTGGAGCTTGGATCATAATGAATTTTGAGATGGACGTTGGATAAATCAAACATAGTTGAGAATTTTCTAAGTATAAAGTCAAATGACCACTTCTTCCGCCTTGAATAACTTTTGCTATGAGTTTCAAATGAAAATGGTTTCTTCACCAAAGTTGTATCTCTTTCATTCATCTTTAATTTGGTCACCAATTTTACACCATTTGAATCTTTAATGAGGGAGTTATGGATTTTAGATGTTGAGGAAAAATGCTTGTTCAATGATGATGGCCCAAAATGACCTATAATGTTTCCTCATGGAACATGCCCTTTCAAGTTGAATTTGATCTTTCTAAAAGAATAAAAGTTGGAGAATACATCTTTAGCAAGTTATGGTTCTTGAAAGTTGACCTCCCAACTAGGGCACGGACAAAATGACCTATAATGTTTCACCATAAAAAATGACTTTCCAAGAAAACTTAGCTCTTGATGCCAACATTAAAGTTGTTTGTAATTTCATAAAGAGTAAATTTCTCTTGGAATAATTTTCATATGACAAAAATTGTAGGAGATAGGGTCTAGGGAACCCCAGTTTTGACTAGTTGACTTTCTCTGGTCAACCTCTTTGAACCAACTTGCAATATTGAAGTTCTTTTTCTCTTTAGGGCTCATGTAGAGTCATATATGCTTGAGATGATGTATGATGAAGCATACCGTAATATCTTTGACCAATTGATGAGGAAACTTGCTGAGGAAGTCACACAAGATACCTAGATGAATTAGGATTTCCAAGGCAAACAAGTTTCAATCTCTTGAGGAAATATTGATCAAATTGAAAAATGAAGAACATGTGGATACATATATGATGCTTATAAAATATGTGAACCTTTCCTTGATTGATCTATTGCATTGAGGGTCTCAAACCCTAGTTGTGAACTTGGTGGGGGCACAAATGGACACACACTCAAACCAATAAAAGAAACAAAGCTACACATAGACATAATTTTGGTATTTTGGTTAGTAAACTAAGAAAAATAAAGTATGATACAATTAAAAGTGCTTCGTGATCTCTCCCAATACAAACCCAATGAATGAGGGGTGAGGAGGATACCAAAGTGTGATCTCAAAGCCAATGCAAATGATGAGATATCATGAGGGATCTTAGAGTCAAAATGGGGGTCTTACACTACTTAGTAATTGTATGATTATATATATACCACACTTGATTGTATGATCTTGCATGTAGACCTTTAATTATTAAATAAGATGATAAAATGGACACATAATAAAAATCAAAATTTCAAGCAAGGACAAACATTTGATCAACATCAAGTTAATTTTCAAAATCTTACCTTTCTCAAATAATTTTATGAATCATACCTCGATCAACCTCAAGTGACTTTTCCTAAAACAAACGTAATATTAAAACATGTTTTCTTAACAAACTTGTTAGAAGAGGACCTTTGGAGTTTAGCATTCCGATGGAATCCTCAAATGATCGCTCCTAAAACACTTAATAGACTTGGACTAAAAAGGACTATTGAAGTCTAACATTCCAGTGAAAACATTGACCAATTGATTCCAAGGCATGCGTCTTATTCTTATCAAGCATTTGTTGTCCATCTGTAGCACCTCAAATTTGCACCTCCCATTTTGTATATACATTTTCATGTTTAGGTCATTAGCATTGCATTGTCCACTGCATAGCATTGCATTGTCCATTGCCTAGTGCAAGTCATCAGTCAAGACTGGTCAGGAGACCCAGTTGTGCAAGCAAGCAAGTGCATTTCCTATTGAAGCAAAGCCCTAGGGTTGGGATATTGTGTTCATGGGACCTAGGGATCATTTTGAAGTGGTTTAGCCAAAGGTTGGATATTCAGAGATCATCAGTCAAGATGCAATTCATCTGAAACCCTAGAAAGTCAACCAAAGTCAACTGTCAATTCAATCATGGATTTGAAGGTGGGAGATGGTTAGAGAGGCCTCATTCATGTCCATACAAGTCTCATTTGACATTTCAAACATCAACAATGAAGAATTTGAGGTCAGATGAAAAGTTTCCAAAAATAGTAAGTGACCTGTAATTTGAAATTGCCAAAAATGGAAAGGTCTTCTCCTCAAGATTACATGACCAAGCAAGCTTCAAATGAAATTTTGTCCAACATGAAAGTTGAAGATCTTGCTCTCACCTTTCCAAAAAGTCAAAGAACATGAATTTCTCATGTATGGTTGAAAAAATATGGACCAAACATGGCCAAGTGAATTTGAACTTCAAGAATGCATAACTTTCACACCAAATGTCCAATTGAAGTGGCTCTTTTTGCAATATTTCTCTCTTGACATGCACTATCCAATTCATGCATCATAGGCCATGCATTTGGATCACAAAAATATTTGGTTTTCCATTTGAATTTTGGAGGGAAATTCCAAATTCAAAATTTATGCATTGTTTCCACTTTCCACCACTTGCATTTGGTTCAAAACAGAGTTTGAAGTGAATTGGAGCCAAAAAACGTGTACTGTTCCATTGCCTTGCCATGCATAAGGTGCATTGTTCAAATTTGCATAAACACCTCTTTCTCACTAATAACACTTGCATTGCTTAATTGTGATTAACAAACATGATTAGTACATCATATATAAGCTAAAGCATAACAGAAAATTGGATTAACACTTCATAATTTCCAGATCTGAAAAATCTCTTCCAATTTTCTCTCTCACTTTTCATCAATTTTCTTCAAAAGCATTGCCTTGTTCTTGATTGATTCATGACCTAGAAGCACATTGGAGTATTATAGAAGCAAGATCCATCAAGAATCGTGCAGATTTGAAGACTGTTGAAGCTCACACTCATCCATGGCAGTTGGAGATTCAAGCAAGATCAAGCACGATTGAGCTATCATTCTTCATCCATTCATCCATATAAGCGTTGAGGAAGATCTGTTTCTGCTTTTCAAGAGCTAACATCACCAGATTCCAGTTGGCTTGTGTTTCACAACCTAGCCTTGTGTGAGCCCACTTTGTTTGTATATAGTGTGTGCTATTTGTGTGTATGATTGCTTTGCCTGTGTTGTTTAGGATAGCTTGCTCCCTGTGCAAGTTAGATAACAACCTTAACTTAGGGATGGTATGCATGATAACTTCTAGGCTCGAGTCGTAGTCTCCCTAGTAGTTTGTGTCTCCCTTTGTATCTGGTTAGGCTAATCCTTTTTCCCTGCGTAGGGGAACTACGTCGCCCTGATCCTCATACCAGATGAGGTACGTAGGCAGGAGATGAGCTGATCTCTCCGGGCGCCCTTTTGTTTTGTTTGTGTGAGTTGTTTCTCCTTTTCTGGTTGGAGTCCGATGTAAGTCCAGCGATTGGCATTCGGTTTCCAGTTTGCTTGTTGGAGTCTGACGTAAGTCCAGCGATTGGCAGTTGGTTTCCAGTGTGTGTTTGTTTGGTTCGGAGTCTGATGTAAGTCCAGCAATTGGCATTCGGTTTCCATGTTTGCCTGTTTGTGTGGAGTCTGACGTAAGCCCAGCGATTGGCAGTCGGTTTCCTGTGTGGTTTTGTTTGGCGTGCGTTAGCCGAGCTACGAGTGCTCTGATTCTTCTCTAGTCCGAGAAGATACGTATGCACAGGATGCAACATCCTAGCAAGCACGTTTCCCCTGTCCCGAACTACGTCGACTCTGATGTCTGTGCCTGACAGACTACGTAGGCCCAGGATGCGATATCCTGCCGAGTTAGTTTCTCTTGTTTTCTGTGTCTCTTTTCAGCCAGTGTGTGTTTGATGTTTGTGAGCAGTGTTTTAGCAACCTTTATCCTTCCTTGTTGTGTCAGCATATGTGGAGAAGAGTTCCAACTTTCTGAACTCCCACACTTTCATTTGTCTGAAGCTCTCCCAGGCCAGGGATAAGAGCTGTGAGGTCTTACCCTCACTTCCCATTTCATCTGCTTCACCCTAACTCTCAATGTTAGGGTTAAGAGCTAACTACACCCGATTCCAGTTGGCTTGTTTTTACAGCCTAACCTTGTATGAGCCCATTTGTTTGCATATAGTATGTGTGCTTGCTTTGTATGCTTGTATGTGTTTGCTTGTGCTGTTTAGGATAGCTTGCTCCCTGTGCAAGTTAGATAGAAACCTTAACATAGGGATCGTATGCATGACAACTTCTAGGCTCGAGTCGTAGTCTCCCTAGTAGTATGTGTCTCCCTTTGTATCTGGTTAGGCTAGTCCTTTTTCCCTGTGTAGGGGAACTACGTCGCCCTGATCCTCATACCAGATGAGGTACGTAGGCAGGAGATGAGCTGATCTCTCCGGGCGCCTTTTTTCTTTTTCAACCCCTTTGTGTGTGTTTGAAGTCTGACGTAAGTCCAGCGATTGGCAGTCGGTTTCCTGTGTCTTGTTTGCTTGTTGGAGTCTGACGTAAGTCCAGCGATTGGCAGTTGGTTTCCTGTGTGCGTTTGTTGGTTCGGAGTCTGATGTAAGTCCAGCGATTGGCATTCGGTTTCTCTGTTTGCCTGTTTTTGTGGAGTCTGACGTAAGTCCAGCGATTGGCAGTCGGTTTCCTGTGTGTTTTGTTTGGCGTGTGTTAGCCGAGCTACGAGTGCTCTGATTCTTCTCTGGTTAGGGAAGATACGTATGCATAGGATGCGACATCCTAGCGAGCACGTTTCCCCCCGTCCCGAACTACGTCGACTCTGATGTCTGTTCCTGACAGACTACGTAGGCCCAGGATGCGATATCCTGCCGAGTTAGTTTCTTTTGTCTTCCTGTGTCTCCTTCCAGCCTCGTGTGTGCAGTTTGTGAGCAGTTTTTAGCAACCTTATCCTTTCTTTTTTGCGTGGATCCCGTCGAGTACGACGGATGCGTAGGGGTGCTAATACCTTCCCTTCGCATAACCGACTCCCGATCCCATCTCTCTTTGGTCGCGAGACCATGTCTTTTCCAGGTTTACTTCGAGCGTTTCCTTTCCCTCTTTTGGGATAAATAACGCACGGTGGCGGCTCTGTTGTTTCGTTTTCCCGCTGGTTTTTCGCGTAATGCGACAGCTGGCGACTCTGTTGGGGATAATCTAGAGAAGTTGACCTCTTGCTGGTCCATCTTCCCTAAGCGAGTCTCTCCTAGCGCTCTCTAGGTTAGGGTTTGGTTGCTTTTGCTGTTTCATTTATTGCATTCATTTATTTATTGTTTGCATTTATGTTTGCATTCATTCATATTCATTTGTGCTGGCTGTGCTGTGTTATCTCTCTGTTGGGGTGGGAGTTACATGAGGTAAAAGGCCCAATACCCAGGCTATGAGTGAAATCTAGGAAACCTAGGAATAGAGTGATTCATGGGAAGCGGGCGGTATTGCGCCACTTAGTGGAACATCGATATCACGAGCAGTTCAGACCCTGATGGGATATTATCGTTACATACTTCGGGTGTGTATATGATGATATTCTGTGAAAGGTTATTTATGCTGCGTTTCTCTCGACCTTACCCTGGCCTAGATGACACCCGTGAGTGGGGAGGGAATGATCATTATTACAGGTACAGTTGGTGACTTGTCGGTGACTTGTTGGTGACTTGTGGTCCTGTTGGTGACTCCTGGTTCTTCAGATGACAGTTTATTAGATGACTTTGGGTTTCAGATGAATTGTGGTTCCGAGTTCAAGCTGAAGCTTTGATCCTGTGTTCCGAGATGCACAGCCTGCCAGTCTTGTCTGCATCATTTGCATCATAGCATGTTTATTTTCAAAAAGATACGCAATAAAAAAAAAGAATTGAAAAAAAGAAAGAAAAAGAAAAAGCTAATCTCTGCATGCATATCATTTCTCAGGTACATTCCAGAGTCTATTCACTGATAGAGATGGCAACAGTCCCGGAGTTGAAGCGGAAGACTTGTTCCTACAGTTTCCACCGTGAGCCTTTGACGTCTCTGATAGAGTTGAGCAACCTTGTGACCAGTGGTAATCAGAAGGGGTTTGTCGATCAGTATGGGGACATTCTGACACTGTTAAGGATGGTGGTAGATCCAGTGCCGTTGCAGACTCTTCTACAGTTCTACGACCCAGAGCTTCGTTGCTTCACCTTTCAGGATTATCAGTTGGCGCCTACTCTTGAGGAGTATTCCATTCTGCTGAGTGTTCCTATCCGGTATCAGGTACCTTTCTTGGACGTTCCGAAAGAGGTTGATTTCAGAATTGTCTCCAGAGCTCTCCATTTGGGTATCAAAGAAGTCAGTGATAGTTGGAAGTTCAGTGGGGATATTGTGGGTTTGCCTTTGAAGTTTCTGTTGAGGATTGCTAGAGGAGAAGCAGAGAAGGGGAATTGGGAAGCTTTTCATGCTCAGTTAGCCATCATGATCTATGGGACTGTATTGTTTCCGAGTATGCCCAACTTTATGGACTATGCTGCAGTCATCATCTTCCTTGGAGGAAACCCGGGTCCTACCTTGCTAGCTGACACTTACTATGCTATTCACAGTAGGCATGGTAAGGGTGGAGCCATCAGATGCTGTCTACCACTCTTGCTCAGATGGTTCTTGTCTCTCCTGCCAGTCAGTGGACCTTTTGTGGATGCTCAGAGCACTCATAAGTGGACTCAGAGGGTTATGTCTCTTACTTCATATGATATCAGATGGCAGTCTTACCGGATGGTTGTGCGTGATGTCATTATGAGTTGTGGAGCGTTTCGGAATGTGCCACTTGTAGGGACTAAGGGTTGCATCAATTACAACCCGGTTCTTTCTCTTCGCCAGTTGGGGTTCGTGATGAATGGAAGACCACTTGAAGCTGAGATAGTTGAGAGTGTGTATTTTGAGAAGCGAAGTGACCCTGCTAAATTGGAGCAGATAGGAAGAGCTTGGAAGTCTATTGGTGTTAAGGATGGAGCTGTCTTAGGGAAGAAGTTTGCCATTGCTATGCCTGACTACACCGAGTGGGTCAAGAAGAGAGTGGAGACTTTGCTGTTGCCCTACGATAGGATGAATCCTTTGCAAGTGCAACCACCTTTGATCCTTACTGAGAGTGTACCTGCAGAGCAGTACAAGCAAGCCCTGATGGAGAATCGTCGGTTGAAGGAGAAAGAGCAAGATGCCCAGATGGAGTTGTACCAAGCCAAAGCTGATAGGTTGAACTTGACTCATCAACTCAGAGACATCCAAAATATAGATATGGGTGGAGCAAGGAGCAAAAAGAGATCTTATGAAGAGATGGAGAATTTGTTGAATGCAGAACACCGAGAGTGTTTGAGATTGCAGAGAGCTGAGGCCAGTTATCATAAGAAGATCAGAGACCTGGAGAAGCAACTCAGAGACAAAGATATCCAGTTGAAGAAGGAAGTCGACTTGAGACATGCATCAGAGAACCAACTTGGAGCAGAAGTTGTAGAGCTCAGAAGACAGTTGAAGGAGAAGATCACTCCTTTGTCAGAATGTTTAGAGTGTGACCTGTTGATAGACCAGTGTCATTACTTGAAGACGCTCATTCCTGGAAGTCATTTGTCTTAGCTTGTATTCCTGATGTTCATGTTGAGAATCACCTCCAGGCTTGTTGGATGGGATTCATTTGTTGTATTTTGATTTACCTGGATCTTTGTTGATGTTGTTGTATGATCCGTTGTTGCTCTTATCTATAGATGAGATTGTTGGTTTCACCTCGTGATCATTATCTTGTGTTGCTCCTGTGTTGTTCTTGTTGCAGGTTGCCATCTTGGAGATGAATCAGGCTCTTTGAATGCCTGAGAAATGAACATATCATGTGCATCATATGCATTAGCATCATACTCATAGCATTTTGCATAGCAGGTGTTCTTGTTCGTGACTTCTCACTCTGGTTCATGTGTCAGGCAGGATAGCTGATCAGAGACCGCACCGTTATTCAACCAGACTCAATCAACAGAGAAGTATGGATCAAGTTCAGACGGAGTTGGCTGAGATGAGGGCGAACATGGCCCAGTTTATGACGATGATGCAAGGGGTTGCGCAAGGTCAAGAAGAACTTCGAGCCTTGGTTCAGAGACAGGAGACCGTGATTCCGCAGTCCAACCGAGCGTCGCTGGTGGGCGTGCCTGTTCATGAGAATGTTAATGTTGCTGCTCCCGCCAATGACTATGCTGTAGGTGATGAGTTAAGGGGGATCAGAATCAACGGACAACCTCTTGCTGCAGAGACTGTCAATGCCAGAGCTACCCGGGCTCCTGTTCGTCATCCTGCTCCGATTGTTGATAGACAAGAGGACATGTTCACGCTGCTGAGTGAAGATGATGAAGTTGTTGGGAGAGTTGAGGATAGGGATTGTAAGGTGGATGCCCTTGCTGAGAAGATAAGAGCCATGGAATGTCAGAATTCCCTGGGTTTTGATGTGACCAACATGGGTCTGGTAGAGGGGTTGAGGATTCCCTATAAATTCAAGGCACCCTCATTCGACAAGTATAACGGTACTTCTTGCCCTCACACCCATGTGCAGGCGTATTATCGGAAGATCTCTGCTTACACCGATGATGAGAAAATGTGGATGTACTTCTTCCAGGATAGCTTATCCGGGGCTTCTTTGGATTGGTACATGGAACTGAAGAGAGATTCTATCCGCTGTTGGAGGGATCTGGGTGAAGCCTTCTTGAGGCAGTATAAGCATAACATGGACATGGCGCCGAGTCGGACTCAGCTGCAGAGTCTTTGTCAAAAATCAGGTGAAAGCTTCAAGGAGTACGCCCAGAGGTGGCCTGAGTTGGCTGCAAGAGTACAACCCCCTATGCTGGAGAGGGAATTAACCGACATGTTCATTGGTACTCTACAAGGTGTTTTCATGGACCGGATGGGAAGTTGCCCATTCGGTAGTTTCTCGGATGTCGTTATCTGCGGAGAGAGAACAGAGAGTTTGATCAAAGCTGGTAAAATTCAAGATGTGGGGTCCTCGTCTTCCAAGAAACCTTTTGCTGGGGCACCTCGTCGGAGAGATGGTGAAGCCAGTGCTGTGCAACATGGTCGAAGAGTTGGGAATAGAAATCAGTATCGCCAGGTTGCTGCCGTGACCATTCCAGCACCTCAACAACGTCAACAACCGCAACAACAGAGGGTTCAACCACCACCACGACAACAACAACAGCAACGTTCGTATCAACCGAGGCAGAGGATGCCTGATCAACGTTTTAACCCATTGCCAATGACCTATGCTGAGTTACTACCTGAGTTGCTCAGACTAGGGTTTGTGGAGTTGAGGACCATGGCACCGTTGACAAAAATACCACCTGGGTATGATGCCAACGTGCGTTGTGACTTTCATTCTGGTGCACCGGGACACCACATTGAGAATTGCAGGGCTTTTCATCATAAAGTCCAGGACCTAATTGACGCTAAAACTATCAATTTTTCTCCTGTGCCGAATGTTGTAAATAACCCTATGCCGCCGCATGGTGCTCACCGAGTGGACAGTATCGAAGGGGTAGAAGTTGAAGATCTGGTTGTCAGTGTGGAGGATGTTCAGACCTCTTTGTTTGTGGTAAAGGGCCGTTTGTTGAATGGGGGTGTCTACCCGGGCTGTGATCAGGGCTGTGTTGACTGTGCTGAGTCAGAGAACGGTTGTGTTCAGTTGAGGGCTGTTATCCAGGGTTTGATGGATGAGGGCAGTTTGCAATTCAGTCGGGGTGTCAAAGATCGTGGGTCAGTGTCAACTGTCACTATCTACTTCAAACCGTCTGAAGGACGTGGCTAGAGGGTTGTTAGTGCACCTGCAACTAGTGGTACGCCTGTTACCATCTCTGCACCTGTAACCGTCAGTAATCCGACTACAATTGTTGCGCCAGTTAGAAGGGATGTTGACAGTAGGGCTGTGCCGTGGAGATATGACAATGCTTATCGCAGCAACAGGAGGGCTGAGAATCAGACGAGGCCAGTGAATCAAGCGCCTGTGACAATTGGTGTACCCGGTAGAACTCCTGTGGTTGTGAGTCCAGTTGTGGACAATGTTGGTGGGCCAGGAGGTTTTACTAGAAGTGGACGTCTGTTTGCTCCACAACCGTTAAGAGACAACAATGCCGAGGCTCTCGCCAAGGCTAAAGGCAAACAGGCAGTGGTTGACGAAGAACCAGCTCAGAAGGAGGTGCCTGAGGGTTCATTTGAGAAGGACGTGGAGGAGTTCATGAAAATAATCAAGAAAAGTGACTACAAGATTGTAGATCAGCTTAATCAAACTCCGTCCAAAATCTCAATACTCTCGTTGCTACTGTGCTCTGAGGCACATCGTAATGATCTGTTGAAGATGCTGAATATGGCTTACGTGCCTCAGGAGATATCTGTCAACCAACTGGAGGGAGTGATTGCCAACGTGAGCACCAGGCATGGTTTGGGGTTCACTGACCTGGACTTGACGCCTGAAGGGCGTAATCATAATAAGGCCTTGCATATCACCATGGAGTGCAAGGGGGCTGTTTTGTCTCACGTGTTGGTAGACACCGGCTCGTCGCTGAACGTGTTGCCCAAGCAGATTTTGAAGAAGATATCTGTTGAAGGGGTTGTGCTCACTCCGAGTGACCTGATTGTTCGTGCATTTGACGGATCCAAACGTTCTGTTTTTGGTGAAGTTACCTTGCCGGTGAAGATAGGTCCGGAGGTTTTTGACATCATCTTCTATGTGATGGATATCCAACCCACGTACAGTTGTTTGTTGGGACGTCCTTGGATCCACGCAGCAGGGGCAGTTTCGTCAACTCTCCACCAGAAGTTGAAATATGTCTGGAATGGTCAGATTGTGACCGTGTGCGGTGAAGAAGATATTCTGGTGAGTAACCTATCCTCTTTCAAATATGTAGAGGTGGATGGCGAGATCCATGAAACCTTATGCCAGGCATTTGAGACTGTTGCTCTCGAAAGGATGGCGTTTGCTGATCAGAGGAAGCCGGGTGCCTCGATTGCGTCTTATAAGCAGGCTAAGGAGGTTGTCGACTCTGGAAAGTCTGAGGGCTGGGGCAAGATGGTGGATTTGCCTATCAAAGAGGATAAGTTCGGTATTGGCTATCAACCTTTGCAAGCGGAGCAGGGTGTGCAAGTAGGTCCGAGTACCTTTACCAGCGCGGCGCTGATGAATCACGGTGACATCTTTGCGGTCGGTAGTGAAGATGGTGACAGTGATTGTGATCTCGACAACTGGGTCCGCCCGTGTGCACCAGGGGAGATGATCAGCAATTGGACAACAGAAGATGTGGTCCAAGTTACTCTTCAAACAGAGTAATTTTCTTTTGTTTTTTCATTCTGCACAAAACCCTACGTTCTGCCCAAGGCGTAGTGGTTCATTGTAGGGCCTCATCATGTTTTAATGATTATCATTAATAAAGGACGTTTTGCAAACAATTTTGTGATCCCTGTCTTTCTATTCTTTGTTTTCATTTTTTCAAAAATAAAAATGGCAATGTTTTTGTTTTTGTGACTTTCTTGGACTCTTTTTTCTAAAACAAAGCATTAAACATGCAGAAGTGATCTC
This sequence comes from Lathyrus oleraceus, assembly GCF_024323335.1. Classification (NCBI taxonomy): domain Eukaryota; kingdom Viridiplantae; phylum Streptophyta; class Magnoliopsida; order Fabales; family Fabaceae; genus Lathyrus; species Lathyrus oleraceus. Next base: position 6,348,890 of record NC_066579.1, on the reverse strand, counting down.
ACGGAATCCACTATGAACAGTTCTGTTATGGCTCAGTATGATTTCAATAATCCCATCTACCAAGCTGAAGAGGAGAGTGAGGAAGAATGTGAACTCCCTAAAGAATTGGTCAGATTATTGAAGCAAGAGGAAAGGGTCATCCAACCTCATCAGGAGGAGTTGGAGATTGTGAATCTTGGTACTGAGGACGCCAGAAGAGATATCAAGATCGGGGCTGCTTTGAAGACAGAGGTCAAGAGCAGGTTGATTAAGATGCTGAGAGAGTATGTGGAGATATTCGCCTAGTCTTATCAAGATATGCCTGGGTTGGATACTGATATTGTGGTGCATAGACTACCTCTCAGAGAAGATTGTCCTTCGGTCAAGCAGAAGCTTCGCAGAACGAGTCCTGATATGGCTGTTAAGATCAAGGAAGAGGTTCAGAAGCAGTTCGATGTTGGTTTCTTGTCAGTGACAACTTATCCCCCATGGGTAGCCAACATCGTTCCCGTGCCGAAGAAGGATGGCAAAGTCAGAATGTGTGTCGATTACCGGGATCTGAACAGAGCGAGTCCGAAAGATGATTTCCCATTACCTCACATTGATGTATTGATGGATAATACGGCTCAATCCTCGGTTTTCTCTTTCATGGATGGTTTTTCTGGTTATAATCAGATTAAGATGGCGCCAGAGGACATGGAAAAGACGACATTCATTACACCTTGGGGCATGTTCTGCTATAAGGTAATGCCATTTGGGCTGAAGAATGCCGGTGCTACCTATCAAAGGGCTATGACGACTCTCTTTCATGACATGATGCACAAAGAGATTGAAGTGTACGTGGATGATATGATTGCGAAGTCGCAGACAGAAGAGGAGCATCTGGTAAATTTGCAGAAGTTGTTTGACAGACTGAGAAAGTTCAAGCTGAGGCTGAATCCGAACAAGTGTACGTTTGGTGTGAGATCTGGGAAGCTGCTAGGATTCATTGTCAGTGAGAAAGGGATTGAGGTTGATCCAGCGAAAGTCAAAGCTATTCAAGAAATGCCTGAACCGAAAACAGAGAAGCAGGTTCGTGGGTTTTTAGGGAGATTGAACTACATTGCAAGGTTTGTATCTCACCTAACTGCCACGTGTGAATCGATATTCAAATTGCTAAGAAAGAATCAAGCAATCAGGTGGAATGATGATTGTCAGAAAGCTTTTGACAAGATAAAAGAATATTTACAGAAACCTCCAATCCTGATTCCTCCAGTTCCTGGGAGACCTCTGATAATGTACCTGTCAGTGACCGAGAATTCGATGGGGTGTGTATTGGGACAGCATGACGAGTCTGGTCGAAAAGAGCATGCCATATACTACCTTAGCAAAAATTTTACCGACTGTGAAATCAAATATTCATAGCTTGAGAAAACTTGCTGTGCTTTGGCCTGGGCTGCTCGCCGACTAAGGCAGTATATGTTGAACCATACTACCTTGTTGATTTCTAAGATGGATCCAGTGAAATACATCTTTGAGAAGCCGGCTCTCACTGGACGTGTTGCCCGTTGGCAGATGATTTTAACAGAATATGATATCCAGTACACGTCGCAGAAGGCTATCAAAGGTAGTATTCTGTCAGACTATCTTGCCGAGCAACCGATTGATGATTATCAGCCGATGATGTTTGAATTCCCTGATGAAGACATCATGTATCTGAAGATGAAAGATTGTGAAGAGCCTCTTGTCGAGGAAGGACCGGATCCTGATGACAAGTGGACACTGATGTTTGATGGGGCTGTGAATGTGAATGGTAACGGTGTTGCTGCAGTGCTTATCAACCCTAAAGGTGCTCATATACCTTTTTCTGCCAGGCTGACTTTTGACGTAACCAACAACGAGGCTGAGTATGAGGCTTGTATCATGGGGATAGAAGAAGCCATTGATTTGAGGATCAAAACGCTTGACATTTTCGGAGATTTCGCTCTAGTGATCAATCAGGTCAATGGAGATTGGAATACGAACCAGCCGCATTTGATTCCGTATAGAGATTACACCAGAAGAATACTGACGTTCTTCAAGAAGGTGAAGTTGTATCATGTCCCCCGGGATGAGAATCAGATGGCTGATGCCTTGGCTACTTTGTCTTCGATGATCAAAGTTCATTGGTGGAATCATGTGCCACATGTTGCGGTGAATCGACTCGAGAGGCCTGCGTATGTGTTTGCAGCCGAGTCTGTTATTGATGAGAAGCCGTGGTATTATGATATCAAGAACTTCCTCAAGAGCCAGGAATATCCTGAAGGTGCATCTAAGAATGATAAGAAAACCCTGAGAAGGCTAGCTGGAAGCTTTTATCTGAATCAGGATGATGTGCTGTATAAAAGGAACTTCGACATGGTTCTGCTCAGATGCGTGGATAGACACGAAGCAGGCATGTTGATGCAGGAAGTGCATGAAGGTTCGTTTGGTACCCATGCTGGTGGTCATGCAATGTCGAAGAAATTGTTGAGAGCCGGTTATTACTGGATGACTATGGAATCCGATTGTTTCAAATACGCTAAGGTGCATGGTGCCATAAGTGTCAAATTTATGCCGATAAGTGTCAAATTTATGCCGATAAGGTGCATGTACCACCAAGCCCTCTGAATGTCATGAACGCGCCTTGGCCGTTTGCCATGTGGGGCATTGATATGATTGGGAAGATTGAGCCTACTGCTTCGAATGGACATCGCTTCATCCTGGTTGCGATTGATTACTTCACCAAATGGGTGGAAGCAGCTTCCTATGCTAATGTTACCAAACAAGTGGTTGCCTGGTTCATCAAGAAGGAAATCATCTGTCGTTATGGGGTACCTGAGAGAATCATCATTGACAATGGTTCGAATCTCAATAACAAGATGATGAAAGAGCTTTGTAAAGATTTCAAGATTGAACATCACAATTCTTCTCCTTACAGACCGAAAATGAATGGTGCTGTAGAGGCGGAAAATAAGAATATCAAGAAGATTGTGCAGAAGATGGTCGTGACGTACAAGGATTGGCATGAGATGCTGCCTTTTGCTTTGCATGGGTACCGTACCTCCGTACGTACGTCGACCGGGGAAACCCCGTACTCCCTTGTGTATGGTATGGAAGCAGTCCTACCTGTTGAAGTGGAGATTCCTTCTCTGAGAGTCTTGTTGGATGTCAAGCTTGACGAAGCTGAGTGGACTCGAACAAGGTTTAACAAGTTGAGCCTTATCGAAGAGAGACGGCTAGCAGCTGTGTGCCACGGGCAGTTGTATCAGAGAAGGATGAAGCGAGCCTTTGATCAGAAAGTGCGTCCTCGGAGCTATCAAACTGGTGATCTAGTTTTGAAGAGGATCCTTCCTCCCGGTACAGATAATAGGGGCAAGTGGACTCCTAATTATGAAGGTCCATATGTTGTGAAGAAGGTTTTCTCCGGCGGAGCCTTGATGCTTACAACTATGGATGGTGAAGATTTTCCATCCCCTGTTAACTCAGATGTAGTCAAAAAATACTTCGCATAAATTGACCCGCTGGACAAAAAGAATAAAAGAGTCCAGGCAAAAAAGGGCATCCCGGCGAACCAAAAAACAGAAAGAAAAGGTTCGGGCAAAAATTAGGGATAAAAATGAAAAGAATTTGTACACCTGGTAAGTCGAAAACCCGCAAGGGCGACTTAGGCAAAAATGGGTATCCCGGTGGATTGAAAACCCGAAAGGGCGATCCAGGCAAAAGAGGGAGTAAAGCGAAGACTACAGTCTGAGTTATCTGTACTTTATCGCACTTCGTCGTCTGCCATCTCGAAAGATGTGATCGGTCCAGTCATTCTTCTCAGAAAGCGAGGAAGTTGGGAGGAAAACTGATGATCTGTGAGTTATAACAGAATTGGGAAATAGTGGATGTCGTGTTCACATTGCCATTAGGATAGATTTTTTCCTTTTGTGCGCAATTACCTCTTTCTAGGAATTGCTTCCCGATGTATTTGCCTTTTCAGGCCCATTTTCAATCAATAAAAGTCGTTATTCAGATAAATAGCTCTCTTGTTTTTATTTTACTGTTTTGTTTGCAAAAACGTCCGAATTTTTTGATAAACATTGCATATAAAAAATGAAGGCTAAATAATAACGTGCTGAAAGATAAAACATTTGAAAATCATTTTGAATGTTGAGGACACTTGAGCGCATCTTGTCCATGCAAACCCCTGGGGCATATATGTTATGCTGTTTTGCAGGCTGTCGTCGGTGAGGACGTTTCCCCAGCAGATATTTCCCCAAGCAAGTATGAGAGCTTTCAGAGCTATTCTCCTCTGCAAAGACGCCTGTGGATAGTGCCTTCTATTCCCAGCAGATCTAAGAGTCGCTTATCCCCAGCAAGGTTGTGGATGTTTATCTCCAGCACAGAGTCTGGTATATTGTTGTCCCCACCAGAGTATGCTTTTCCTCAGCAAGGTTGTGGTCCATCCCCAACATGATCTGGTGTGTTGTGTGTTATCCCCAACAGAGTTGCTTTCCCTAACAGGTCTCCCGAGTAGAGGTTTGTGTTGATGGTTTTCCTCAGCAGGTTCCCCAAGTGGATCAGGTCCGGTGAAAGTTATCCAAAGCAGAGTTTATCCTACCTGTGGATTGGATGAGTTTTCCCCAATGGAGTAGCATTTGTTTCCCAAAGCAGAGTTTATCCTACCTGTTGGCAATTCTCCACAGCGAAGTCGCCTTGTTTAATTCCTCAGCGAAGTCGTCATGGTTCGTCCCCAGCAAGTTGCCTTGTTTGTTCCCCAAGTGGAGTCTCCGAGTGGATTGGGGTCCTTTCCCCGACAGCGGTTTTATTTCTCCAGCATGAGTGAGAGGTCGGTGCTCTTCCCGCAGAGTATTCCTCAAGCAGAGTCTCCCCACAGAGTTGGAGTATCTGATTAGTTTGCCCCCCAGCAGGAGTTCATCATTTTGCATTTGGCATATAGTAATCATTGCATCTTTAAAGCGCGTAGCATTTCCATTCAATATGAAGCATTACGCCATAGAAAAATTCAAACATATGCATTCATGTGTTAACCCAATCAGACCATATCCCCGGTATAAACGGATCTTTGTTCAACATCTGTATGACACGTTTGCTACAGTTGCTCCTGATAGCATGCAGGATTGATATTCCCCCAGAGAGGTTTATTTCCTCACCCGTGTGTGAAAGGAAAGCTTGTTTCTCCCCAGTGAGATCCCCAACAAGTGTTTAGACTTTCCTTGACGTATGTAGATGTCATCCTGGGATACTAGTAAGTATTGTGTCAGCACCCGCGTGTGTTCTTTCTTTAGTGTCGGTAAACACCATTCTTTCGGTGTCGGTAAACATCGAGTCTCGCCTCCAGTCATTCGTTAATGTCTGGTCTTCTTTGGATGCCGGTAAACATCATCTTTCGATGTTCGTAATACCCTTATTCTTCCCCAAAGAGTCACCTCTCCGTTGGTTTCGATAAACGTTGAGTTTTTCCTATTCGTCCGTCGACGTATAGTTGCGTATTCCCCACAGGTCGTCCATGGATGTCTGTTCACCTCTCCGTTGGTGTCGGTAAACGTTGAGTTTTTCCCAATCGTCCGTTGACGTTTGTTTGAGTTATATTTTCTCTCCCCAGAGAGTCACCTCTCCGTTGATTTCGATAAACGTTGAGCTTTTCCTCTACATCCGTTGATGTATAGTGGTCTCTTTCCCCTCAGAGTCACCTCTCCGTTGGTGTCGGTAAACGTTGAGTTTTTCCCGATCGTCCGTTGACGGTTGGTTGTGATGAACTTTTCACCGGTAGATTCACCTCTCCGTTGGTGTCGATAAACGTTGAGTTTTTGCCTAGTCGTCCGCTGACGTCTAGTTGTATATCTTACTTCCCAGTCATTCGTTAATGTCTGGTCGTCTTTGTTTGGTGTCGGTAAACATCATCTTTCGATGTCGGTAAACATCGAGTCCCATCCCAGTCATCGGTCAATGTTTGGTAATTCCCTAGCCAGAAATCCCCAGTAGAGTCGTCGGTAAACGTCCTATTTGGTTTCCGATTGCAAGTATCTGTTTTACTTCCCTAGTGAAGTTTTCTCCTTCTCTGTTGGTGTCGATAAACGTCGAGCTTCTCCCGTTCGTCCGTTAACGTCTGGTCGAGTCTTTCCAGTCATTCATTAATGTCTGGTCACCTCTCCGTTGGTGTCGATAAACGTCGAGCTTCTCCTTCTCCGTTGGTGTCGATAAACGTCGAGCTTCTCCCGTTCGTCCGTTGACGTCTGGTCGAGTTCTTCCCATTCATCCGTTGATGTCTGGTCTCCTTCTCCGTTGGTGTTGACAAACATCGAGCTTCTCCCGTTCGTCCGTTGGCGTCTGGTCGAGTCTTTCCCAGTCATCCGTTGATGTCTGGTTACCTCTCCGTTGGTTTCGATAAACGTCGAGTTTTTTTTGGTCGTCCGGTGACGTCTAGTTGAGATTTCTATTCCCATTCATCATCTTTCGATGTCTGGATGTGACTGTACCTTTGAGAGAAAAAATCAAAATCCCCAGTAATAAATATTAGATCCTAGTGGAAGCTTCCGTTGGTGAACTTTCCTTTCTTGGATCCCCGCAGTTGTGCAAATTTCTACGGTTCTTTGGTATTCAATCCCTGTTTACCCTGAAAGTCTGACAGTCGTTGCTCTCATCCATTCGGGTTCCCAGTTGATTGAATAGGGGCAGCTGTAGCATCTCAAATTTGCACCTCCCATTTTGTATATACATTTTCATGTTTAGGTCATTAGCATTGCATTGTCCACTGCATAGAATTGCATTGTCCATTGCCTAGTGCAAGTCATCAGTCAAGACTGGTCAGGAGACCCAGTTGTGCAAGCAAGCAAGTGCATTTCCTATTGAAGCAAAGCCCTAGGGTTGGGATATTGTGTTCATGGGACCTAGGGATCATTTTGAAGTGGTTTGGCCAAAGGTTGGATGTTCAGAGATCATCAGTCAAGATGCAATTCATCTGAAACCCTAGAAAGTCAACCAAAGTCAACTGTCAATTCAATCATGGATTTGAAGGTGGGAGATGGTTAGAGAGGCCTCATTCATGTCCATACAAGTCTCATTTGACATTTCAAACATCAACAATGAAGAATTTGAGGTCAGATGAAAAGTTTCCAAAAATAGTAAGTGACCTGTAATTTGAAATTGCCAAAAATGGAAAGGTCTTCTCCTCAAGATTACATGACCAAGAAAGCTTCAAATGAAATTTTGTCCAACATGAAAGTTGAAGATCTTACTCTCACCTTTCCAAAAAGTCCAAGAACATGAATTTCTCATGTATGGTTGAAAAGATATGGACCAAACATGGCCAAGTGAATTTGAACTTCAAGAATGCATAACTTTCACACCAAATGTCCAATTGAAGTGGCTCTTTTTGCAATATTTCTCTCTTGACATGCACTATCCAATTCATGCATCATAGGCCATGCATTTGGATCACAAAAATATTTGGTTTTCCATTTGAATTTTGGAGGGAAATTCCAAATTCAAAATTTATGCATTGTTTCCACTTTCCACCACTTGCATTTGGTTCAAAACAGAGTTTGAAGTGAATTGGAGCCAAAAAACGTGTACTGTTCCATTGCCTTGCCATGCATAAGGTGCATTGTTCAAATTTGCATAAACACCTCTTTCTCACTAATAACACTTGCATTGCTTAATTGTGATTAACAAACATGATTAGTACATCATATATAAGCTAAAGCATAACAAAAAATTGGATTAACACTTCATAATTTCCAGATCTGAAAAATCTCTTCCAATTTTCTCTCTCACTTTTCATCAATTTTCTTCAAAAGCATTGCCTTGTTCTTGATTGATTCATGACCTAGAAGCACATTGGAGTATTATAGAAGCAAGATCCATCAAGAATCGTGCAGATTTGAAGACTGTTGAAGCTCACACTCATCCATGGAAGTTGGAGATTCAAGCAAGATCAAGCACGATTGAGCAATCATTCTTCATCCATTCATCCATATAAGCGTTGAGGAAGATCTGTTTCTGCTTTTCAAGACCTAACATCACCAGATTCCAGTTGGCTTGTGTTTCACAGCCTAGCCTTGTGTGAGCCCACTTTGTTTGTTTATAGTGTGTGCTATTTGTGTGTATGATTGCTTTGCCTGTGCTGTTTAGGATAACTTGCTCCCTGTGCAAGTTAGATAACAACCTTAACTTAGGGATGGTATGCATGATAACTTCTAGGCTCGAGTCGTAGTCTCCCTAGTAGTTTGTGTCTCCCTTTGTATCTGGTTAGGCTAGTCCTTTTTCCCTGCGTAGGGGAACTACGTCGTCCTGATCCTCATACCAGATGAGGTACGTAGGAAGGAGATGAGCTGATCTCTCCGGGCGCCCTTTTGTTTTGTTTGTGTGAGTTGTTTCTCCTTTTCTGGTTGGAGTCCGATGTAAGTCCAGCGATTGGCATTCGGTTTCCAGTTTGCTTGTTGGAGTCTGACGTAAGTCCAGCGATTGGCAGTTGGTTTCCAGTGTGTGTTTGTTTGGTTCGGAGTCTGATGTAAGTCCAGCAATTGGCATTCGGTTTCCATGTTTGCCTGTTTGTGTGGAGTCTGACGTAAGCCCAGCGATTGGCAGTCGGTTTCCTGTGTGGTTTTGTTTGGCGTGCGTTAGCCGAGCTACGAGTGCTCTGATTCTTCTCTAGTCCGAGAAGATACGTATGCACAGGATGCAACATCCTAGCAAGCACGTTTCCCCTGTCCCGAACTACGTCGACTCTGATGTCTGTGCCTGACAGACTACGTAGGCCCAGGATGCGATATCCTGCCGAGTTAGTTTCTCTTGTTTTCTGTGTCTCTTTTCAGCCAGTGTGTGTTTGATGTTTGTGAGTAGTGTTTTAGCAACTTTTATCCTTCCTTTTGTGCGTGGATCCCGTCGAGTACGACGGATGCGTAGGGGTGCTAATACCTTCCCTTCGCATAACCGACTCTCGATCCCATCTCTCTTTGGTCGCGAGACCATGTCTTTTCCAGGTTTACTTCGAGCGTTTCCTTTCCCTCTTTTGGGATAAATAACGCACGGTGGCGGCTCTGTTGTTTCGTTTTCCCGCCAGTTTTTCGCGTAATGCGACACCATCAAACAAATTTCTTAAATACATTGAATGAAAAAGGACCGTTGGAATCTAACATTCCGGTGGAACCCCGAATGATTGATCCCAAGGCTTATGTCTCGTTCTCATTGAGCGTCCGAAATTCACTTATAAGATACCCAACCAATAAAACTCTTTTTTCTCCGCCGTGTGATCCTCAAAAACCTGTTAAAAATGAAATATATTTCTTCTCAAGATAATGTAAAACAATGCTTCGTCCGTATATGTGTGAGTTGAGATAAGTGAAATTTTCCCGTGAATGTTGATTTGTAAATCCATTCAACGTGACGCAAACGTGCACTCCTCACTTGTTTTGGGTAGCAAGCAATGTTTTTCAGTCAATTGAGACAAAACAACTTTTTCTAAAATCGACCAACAAACAAACATTTTTCTACCCATAACTATGTATGCCTTGAGTTCTCCATCGCGCCCAGAGATACGTAGGAGCGAGAGCCAAAATCTCGTTAGGCACATTAATAAAATAAAATTTGTGACCCCTTTCTTTTTATCTTTACACTTTTAATAATTCGAAGAAAACAAATGACATAAGCTAACATTCAAATCACAAGTTTAAATAAAAGGTTCTTGTTGAGTACAATGAACATGAGGGGTGCTAATACGTTCATCTTGCGTAATCGACTCCCGAACCCAAATATGGTTGCAAAAACCATGTTCTTTTCGAAGGTTTTATAGATATTTTCATTTTCCTTCATTGGAATAAATAAAGTTTGGTGGAGACTCTGTTCCAACATATATTTCCGCGAGCGTGCGATGCGCTTCATGAAGGATCGTATTTTTCAAGGTACGACATATGGCGACTTTGCTAGGGAGATTAGCACGAATGTAAGAAAGAGTCAAGCCTAACTTAGTTAACCTTGAGATAAATGTCAACTTGTCTTATTTGTTTTCTTTATTTTTGCTCTTTTCATTATATGCTTTCTTATTCGCATTCTTTTATGCTTTCTTTTTATGCTCATTGTTATATATGTGGATCTTAGGATGATATCATGAGTAAAGCTCTACACTCGAGCTTTGGAAAATGAAGAGAGAATATATAATTTAGAATTGGACATTGTGTAGTGTTAGTCCCCAAGGCCCACTCCTTGCATGCATAACATGAAGACTCCCCCTAGAGTAGACATTTTCATAGATCTCGTTATAAGATGGCTAGCATATCTATAACACGGATTCACGAAGGGTCCATGGCTTTAGGACCCCCTCTTAGAACCAGTTACTGCTTTGGTGGTTGCGTAATTTTAGTCTCCAAGGGCCACTCCTTGTGCGCATAACATGAAAACCCCGCTCAGAATAGACCTTTTCGTCACTCTTGTCATAAAGAGGTTAGCATGTTGCATGACATTGATCCGATTAGAGTCTGTGACTCTAGGAACCTTATCCATCAACATAGAAACTATCCCGTGAATGGGTTTATGGGTAGCTGACCTATAACTATCTATTAAGAAGCCTACTAAATAGGGAGTTATGACTTACTTATGATATCTCAGACCCAAATACTATACATTCATGTTCATTTGCGCATGTATTATGGCATTCATGCAAATTATGTTTTTAGGGAATCTTTGTACGCACAATTATTAGCACTCAAAGCTTGTAATGGGTTCAGGTAGAAGGAAAAAGTTTCAACTCAAGGCTAAAATTCCAGACACCGTTAATATATTGAGGCTTCTAAGTGAGTTCCATCCATGCTTTAGGGTCACTCTAGAAGGGAAATTTGGCAAGATTTTGGATCTCCTCTCAGTTAAGGTTAAGACACCAACCATCACCGCCTTAGCCCAATTTTATGACCCCTCACTCTGAAGTTTCCTGTTCCAAGACTTTCAATTAATTCCAACCTTTGAGGAATTTGAAGGACTCTTGGGATTCTCTATGAAGGGAAGGAACCATACACTAAAATTAGTCAGATACCTAAAGTAGAGGAACTGGCTTTTGCACTCCAAATTCCTATCTCTGAAGAAAAGGGATAACTTATCTTATTTTTAAAGAACTTACTTGAAAGGTGAAGCTAAAAAGTTATTTATGGCATGTCATTAGGACCCATTGGCGAACATACTAGCTCTCCTCATATATGTGCTAGTGTTGTTCCCAACATTTGAAGGCTTTATAGATTCAACTTCCATCATCATCTTTTGGGTCGTTTGGAAGGAAAAACAAAGTCTAGTCCCTCCACTTTTAGCAGATAATTTTTACACTTTGTATGCTCGCCACGAAAATAAGAATGACACATTGATATGTCATCTCTCATTACTCTATAATTGGGTTGTTTTAGACATGTTCAAACCGAATGCTCATATCGATACGATGATTGATGGGGATTAGGCCAAAACTTTGGTGTCTTTACCTAGCAAGAATGTCACTTGGTACTGCAGCAAACTAAGTGTCGAATAAATTATTGTCAACTGTGGAAGTTTTCCAAATGTACCTCTAATAGGATCCAAAGGTTTTATAAGTTATAATCCTATATTGGCTCTATGATAGTTTGGATACCCTATGCTTGAGAAACCTGATGATAGGGAATTGAAGGAGATGATTATGAATGGTGTGGGAACTAGTGATCCATCCCCACTCCATAAGATCATCCGAACTTGGGAGAAAGTTCACACTAAAGGGACAAAATTAATAAAAAGGAATGATGTGTCTAGGGTACCTTACCATTAATGGGTTATGGAGAAAGTCAAGATTGTGAAACTCCCTTTCTCCATAGAGGTTTCTCCGAGGCTCGCTTCTCTAGAACAAGTACTCGTTTCTCTTGAAGAAGTGGAAGAGCTTAGAGCCATAATGGCTAGGCTTGAAAAAGAAAAGGAAAAACTGCAATCAAACTTCAACAAGGCAACCGAGGAAAAAATGGTTCTCAAGAGGAAAAATGACCAAAGGGTGAAATGTTGGTTGAAATCCAGAAAAAGAACAAGGTGGGGGCATGGTCTTAAAGAAAGAGTCCTAGAATGCCTAGATCAAGCCGACAGTGGATTAGGATCAATCCATGAACAATTGGATAAGGCTAAGAGACATGGGAAATAATGGAAGCATTGGTGGAATCTAGCCACAAAGCAAAAGAATGAGGTAAGGGAGAAACTTGAGGCTCAAATCTGAGAGCTTGAGGAGAAACTCCGAAACTCCGAAACTCCGAAGAAAAAGTGGAACGTGAATGTCGCCTAAAGGAACAAGCATGAGGAGCCTCTCAAGTATGTCCTGGGGTTTGAAAAGAGAAGTGTGACGAATTAGAAACTAATAAGGAGCTAGCACATCATTGGGAATAACAGTATGGTGTTAGACCCCAATTTTGACCTTAAGATCCCTCATGCCATCTCATCATTTGCATTGGCTTTGGGATCACACATTGGAATCCTCCTTACCTCTCATTATTTGGGTTACATTGGGAGAGATCACCAAGCACATTTGATTATATCATACTTTATTTTCTTTTGTTTACTAACCAAAATACCAAAAATATGTCTAGTGTAACTTTGTTTCTTTTGTAGGTAGTGTGTGCATCCACATGTGTCCTATCAAGCTCACATCTAGGGTTTTAAACCCTCATGGCAAGATATCAATCAAGGAATGGTTTACCATTGGTTCTAAGCATCATATAAGGAAGAGTTTGAAGCTTGTTTTCCTTGGAAACCCTAAATCATCTGGTATCTTATATGACTTTCTCAGCAAGTTTCTTCATCATTTGATAAAACATTTCAAGGGATACTTAATTATACATCATCTCAAGCATATATGATCCTCCATGAGCCCTAAATATCAAGAGAACTTCAAGTTTGCAAGTTGGTTCAAGGAGGTTGAACAGAGAAAGTCAACTAGTCAAAACTGGGGTTCCCTAGACCTTATATCCTATAATGTTTGTCATATGAAAAATATTCCAAGATAAATGTTACTCTTTATGACATTCCAAACAACTTTCATGTTGGCATCAAGATCTAGTTTTGTTTGAAAAGTCATTTTTTATGGTGAAAGATTATAGGTCATTTTGTCAATGCCCTAGTTAGGAGGTCAACTTCCAAGGACCATAACTTGCTAATTTTTTATGATATGAAGGCCATCCAAGTTTTATGATCAATTTAAAGATGTATTATCCAACTTTTATTCTTTTATAAGTGACAAATTCAACTTGCAAGGGCATGTGCTAAGAAGAAACATTATAGGTCATTTTGGACCATCACCATTGAACAAGCAATTTTCCTCAACTTCTAAAATGCATAACTCCCTCATGCTAAATCTAAATGATGTAAAATTCATTACCAAATTGAATAGGAATTAAAGAGATACAACTTTTGTGAAAAAACCATTTTCATTTGGAGCTCATAGCAAACGTTATTCAAGGTGGAAGAAGTGGTCATTTGACTTTGTACTTAGAAAATTTTCAACTATGTTTGATTTCTCCAACTTACACCTCAAAATTCATCATGATCCAAGATCCAAATGGAAAATGTTTCAACATCAAAGTTGTTCCCCTTGATGTCACCTTTCCAGATCATCCAAGATCACTTTATTTGGATAAGAATTGAGGGACTTGCGCATGGTTCATTTGGTGGGCTTATTTTGGAAACTTTTGCACTCAAATGATCATTTCTTTTTGCATGCTTCCATGTGATGACTTTATTATCAAATATGCATGAATTGGAATTAGATTTCATCATTGGTTGGGCCTAATTCAATGCCCATGCACCCATGTACAACATTGTTATTTTTGACATTTTTGGAAAGGTGCAAAACTAAATTCATGAGCCTATAAATAGAAGTGCATTGGCCTCAGAATTACAGACACACATTGCCCAAGCCTTGCCAAGCAATCTTAGAACCCTACTCCATAGAATTCCTTGAGGATTTATTTAAAATCGAGTTTGAATTTCTCCTTTTGTTTTGAGATTCAAACTCCAAGAATTCATTGCCATTTTCATCTCAATTGATCACTGCAAGCAAGAGGAGGGAGAACCAAGTGGATTCACATTGAGATAAAGCCAAATCACTACTACCCGAAGGTGAATTTTAAGAAACTTCAAGCCTTAGATTCTCTCTCAATTCTCCACCATTCACTTTGTTTATTGGTTGCCTGAAGTCCTACTCATGTAGGCAACACGATTGAGTTGCTTTGAGGTCAAATCGAAGCAACTCAGATCGTGTACCTGTTGTTTTGCACAACAATCTCTAGTCTTCCTATATGAGATTTACTTGCAGAACCGACTAAGGAGTCCCGGACTTAGTGTTTTGGGTGTATGGCTATTTGGTAAACAATGTTTCTGACTGATTGAAAGGGTGTAAACTAGACTCTTGATGAGTCAAGGAAATAATAAAGGTAAAATGACAAGTAGAAACGATAAAGTCCTGAAAGAAAGATGATTAACGATAAAGTGAGACAAGACAAAAGATAAGCTTTGCAAAGATTAAATGACTTGCAATTATAAAGTGGAGTCAAAATACATTGTTCTTGAGGAGAGTAACTTTTTTCTCGGAAACGCTTTGGTACTCCAAGCTTTACCCCCACTACAAATGTTCAAATTGCCACCTCTGAATTCTCACCTAACATTGGCTTAAATACTAGTTCACAATAACTGTCGGGAGGTTACGAATCCCTCTTGAGGTTCCACGTGTCGGTCCACTTCCCTCATTTGGGTGCATAACTACCCATGACCTCTTTATGTGCCCACATTCTCATTTTCCACTCAGAACCTTTCGATTTCGACCCAAGCATTGTATGTGTCGATCGGCAGCCTCGTCCACCTTTCTGTTAAGGAGATTCCAACAGAACCCCTGGTCGAAATTGGCTTTTCCCTTATCTGGAATTTTCCAGCTAACAAATTGCCCCCTGAAAAGGCTGGCTTCGACATGAGTGAATCGATCGAGAAATTGTTCTTTTGGCGTTCCATATTTCGGCTAGCTGTCTTGTCAGTACTCATGACTTAATACGTAATGATGACTTTTTTCGGCCGCGCGATTTCCAAGACACTAAACCATCATTAGCAGACATCCCTAGGTCATGGGATCTCAACTGAAACCCACTAACTCTTCTAATTACACCCTAGTCAGCCACTTGTCACTCAATAACTACTCGACTGTTCAACTCACTTGGCTTATAAATAGAATCTTCTCCTTCTTTACACATTCTTATGCTTCCATATTTGCGTATCCTCTTGCTTTAAACTTTAAGCATACTTCTGCATTGCGCTTTCTCACACAGTATTTCCGAAAACCTCAAAACTCTACTTCATTTCACCAATGGCTTCCTCAACTCTCATGAAAGAATCTGCCTCTTATAGTACTAGCCACAACCCCATTGTTTTCAAGCTTACTGCTAAAGAAGGGATGAAAAGTATTCCTCAACCTTTATCATCTGATGAAGGCACTCTCAAGAACTGGCAAAACCAGTTGGTAGTCCCGTTTGTGGTGGACAAAAAACTGTTGGCTTTCCACGGTCCCCTTGCTGATGATAAATTTTCCCCAACAAAGGTCGCCGCCTTTTTTCTTGGGTATAAACCCGCTATGCCTCCTGCCTTCGACAAATCTATTGCCTTTGATGTTAGATTCACGAAGGCAAAATCTAGAGTTTTTCGCTCCATGCCCTCTCCTGGAAACAAGTAGTACTTGGCCTGGCTTAACAAGGTCCAGCACAAACGTCAAGACTAGTGGAGGAGTGTTGGGATTTTCGACCTTATTCAGGTCTTGAGGTACGCTCATCGTGTTAACCCCTGCATATTGTTGGCGTCCCTTTACTTTTGGGAGGGTTCGACCAACACCTTCCAGCTACCATGTAGGATGCTGACACCCACTCTCTTCGACGTGGCGGCAATTACCGACCTCTCACCCTTGGGAGAGACTTTCGACCCAACTTTTTCGAGCGAGAACACCTTCACATTTGGTCGGGCCGGCCTCCAGAATTATATCGAAGACCATCACAACAAAAACACCGTCGAAGTGTATGACGAAGAGCACATAACTTTCCTCACCTTGTGGCTCTCCTATTACGTCTTCTGTTCTGGGTCCCTACAGATAGCCAAGAGTTACATTTCCCTGGCGATCCAGATATATGAGGGTCGACAAACATCGCTGGGAAAACTTCTACTGGCATCTCTGTACCAAGCCCTGAGGCTGGCAACCCTGAAGTTGAAACTCCTCACCAACACCCCCAAATCCCTAAACTTGTCGGGTCCCCTGTGGCTCCTACAACATTGGATAAATGTTACCTTCGAGTATCAACTAGGATATACCACATCAAAGTGTCTTATGCGACTGAACAAATACCATCCCATCGAAGGGGCCATATTGGCTCTGACAACCTGTCAGGAAACTCCAAACACGAGCATATTCATGAAATATCTGAACATGTTCATTGAAGCGGAAAAGTTCGCTTCAGGTATGGCGCCATTTGCCGACAGGAATTTTGGCCCTAAATGGTTCAAGGATCCTTTTCCTGGTAGCTCCCCTCAAAATGTAGCAAATTCGAACGCTATATGGAGGGATTTTCTGACTCCAAACTTGCTATCCTATAGGATTGAACCAGGGTCGAAAGGATTCGGCTTCATGAGCCACCAACTGTATCTTGTGGCTCGTCAACTTGGCCTAATCCAGATGGTCCCAAGGTCCCTGGTATCTCACGATACCGACATCATTTGGTTTGGTCTATCGTTATCAGTAGATGACCACAGGGTATGTCTTTGTTTCTGTCGATCCAACAACCGCTATGAACTTCTAGTTTTTCGATTTCAACTGTCTTTCCTGACAAGTACTGAGTTTTATGACTGGTGGAACTCTTACTATAATCTCACATTTGCCAGCGACCAGTTCCTTCAGAGCATGGTCGATGCGCTCTCCACCCTCGCTGGCGACATACAGCCTCTGCATCCATCTGTCATTTCTCCCGACCCAAAAATCCAAAAGCCTACTGTCGACGAAGCCCCTAAAAAGGTACATTTACACTAACTTAATTTTATTTATTTGGTGTTCTACCAATCTGACGGTTTTTTGCTGTTAGGGTCAAAATAGGGTTGCTGAACCGCCTCTGGCGAAACCTCTGAAAAAGAAACGGGTGCCTTCGACCCCTCCTCCACAGGTATGACCTATCCTTCTTGTGAACCAGTTTTCTGCTAAGACTTTTTTTAACCACTTCTTTATATGTCTCCATATTGAGGTGTGCGAAGAGGCGCCTACGGCGGACGACGAAGACTCAGAAGGGAGTGCACACTCCCACATTTTCTCTCCGTCGAAAGCTTCACCTACTGCTACGCGACGGAAGAAGGCTCCGGTCCAAAATACTCCGACCAAGGTGGCTCCTAGGACTTCCTCGAAAATCCAAAAAGACGTCAAAGAGGTTCTCACCCCCCGGGATTCAGAAAGGACTCCTACTGCTTCGCCTCCTGTCGATCTCTAGGTACTTGCTCAGACTTCTCTCCCCATACATGGGTTTCTTTTTGCTTTATGATCTAACACTTGTATCTTTTCAAGGACCAGTGGGATCCCCGATTGAGGTCGAGACCGAAGTTAGGGATTCGACCGAACATCCCCCCACTGATGCTTCCTTAAGCCCACAACAACAAGTTGAGTTTCAACATGATTCTCCTGTGACCTCTCAACCTCCTGCCTCTCCGCCACCTCCAAACGCGAACGTGGCCAACAAAAATGCACCGGCCAACCTTCCGACTCCGGATGACATAAGGCTAATCAAACAACGAAATCCTGTAAAGGTCTTAAGAAAACTACAACAAATTTGTCGGTTGTCGACTGACGCGCCACCTCCATCAACTGCTGCCGGTGATTCCTCCGAGCTTCATGTCGAGGTTGTCTTCATCCTTCAACAGCTAAAGGCGTCACTCTGCAAAGATGAACTTTTGGATGCTCTTAGAAAACATGGGGAGGTCGCTTGTGGTATCTTCAAATTTCTTGACTCTCTGGCCTTTCGTGACCTTCTAGCCTCAATGGTGAAGTATTTTGTCGAGTTTGAGGCTTTCTTTACTCAATTCACCAAGGACTTGAACCTCCGGCAAAATGATGACTTCCAAATAAACATGAAACTCAAGGAGGTGAAGATTGAATGGGATTCCATTGAGGCTTGTGAACAGGAGCTTAATGAGTTCGAACACAAGAAGGAAGAGCATCTCCGTTAGCGGGAAGTCTTCGATCAGCAAATCTCTGATTACCAAGCCTAAATTGCGGAGCTTCACGAATATATTGTCGAAGTGGAAGCGCAGAAGGCTTCTTTCGAGACGGTTGAAGGGATCCCTGAGCAGGAGGCCATTGACAGTAAGGTCATGAGGGGGTATCTCATAGGGAGAGAGCCCTCAAAATTGAAGTCGACATCAAGTATCTACGCGGGAAGAAAATCTCTCTGGATAATAGGATTAAGCATGAGATGACCGCGTTTGAGGATTTCAAATCTATGTTCCCCATTTAAATTTTTCTTCAATTTTTTGTAGGTCTGTCGACCATATTTTTCTTCAATTTTTTGTAGGTCTGTCGACCATATTTGTAATGTCCTTCTAGGACACTTTCTCAAAAATCAATGAAACTTATGTTTGGATCCGTATTTCCTGTAGTATAGGTTTATATTTCTTCAAATATTTTCCATTTACTCTTAAGACCCTTTGATCCCCACCAAGTTCTTCGATTTCATACGCATTGTTATTGTATGTCTGAGTTACTCGAAATGGTCGTTCACATTTTGGTGACCACTTACCTAGGGTTCGATCTCGACGATCCATACGAAAAATTACTTTCCACACGTAATCATTATCAACAAAGGTTTTTCCCTTTATTTTTCTATTTTAGACCTTGGCTACGCGTTCCTTTTTCTGGATCAGCATTTCGACCACAACCAACCTTTCTTCGTCTAAATCAGCCAACTCGTCGAACATCATCCTCCAGTATTGCTCTGATTGAAGATCATTCTGACGCTGGACTCTGACAGACTGTAAGCATATCTCCGCCGGCAATATGGCATCGTGACCAAACGTTAGTCGAAATGGCATTAAATTCGTCTCCTCTTTGGGGGACGTTCGACATGCCCATAGAATTTGGTACAATGTCTTGTGCTAATTCTTTGGATTTTTACCAACATGCTTCTTAATCAGACTTATTCTTACTTTGTTGGCTGCTTCTACTTGGACATTTGCTTGTGCATAGTAGGTAACCAGTCTGAAACCTGTCTCACCGGCAAATTCCTGCATCTTTTATCCCATGTATACTGACCCTTGATCCTCCGTAATGGTCTCTGGGATCCCAAACCTATACACGGTATGTCTCTGAATAAATTAGATCACCTCCTCTTGGTACACCTTTACTAGAGGGATAGCTTCGACCCATTTGGTGAAGTAGTTTATCCCGACTAGGATAAACTTTTGTTGCTTCAACGAAGCCGGTCGAATTTCTCCAATGATGTCTAAAGCCCATCCTCTAAAAGGCCATGGTTTGATAATAGCATGAAACTCGCTTGCCGGAATTTGTTGGATACTCGCGTGCCTTTGACATTCCTGACATCCTTTGGCAAACTCGATGCAATATTTCAACATGCTGGGCCAGTAAACCCCTTGTCGGAACTGTTGGTGTAAGCCCTAGAGGTCAATACTTTTGGTACTTGTATCAAATTATTTATTAATTAATAAAAGGCTTTTTCTTTATTATGTTTAATTAATAAAGTCCCTAGAATAGCTTGTCCGTTTAATGTATCAAGTATGACTTAATCATGAGATCACATTAAACATAAGGACACTATTCTTAAAGTATTCGTAGTCGAGCTTTATTGTGAAGTGGGATAACATTAAAGCATTAAGATTATTATGTTTGTAGTTGATGATCACATCTCATGGATCATGGATAAAGAGTTATCAAGTCTTAAAAATAGGTATGAATATTAAGAGTAATATTTATACCGGATTGACCCGCTATGAGAATACTATATAGAAAGTTATGCAAAGTGTCATAAGTTATTCTCATGGTGATAATGGTGTATACCACTCTTCGACCTGAAACCACTATGGATCCTAGATGTAGAGTCGAGTGCTTTATTGCTGATCCAACATTGTCCGTAACTGGATAACCATAAAGACAGTTGATGGGTACTCCACGAAGCATGCTGAGGGACATGAGTGACCTAGATGGAATTTGCACATCCTGCGTAACAGGATAAATGTCTATGGGCCCAATATTGAACTGGACAAGGATGACACGGTCTATACCTTGTGTTCAATATAGACATAAGGGCAAATGGGTAATTATACACATAATTATTATCACAGGAGGTTTTGTCAGATCACATGACATTTTCGTGTCTTAGGTAGCAGTGATGTGTTGCTAGACACCGCTCACTGTTTATTATGTTAAATGCGTGATTTAATATAATTGTCATCGTCGCGAAAACCTACAGGGTCACACACAAAGGACGGATTGATGAGAGATAGAGTAACTAAGGAACATCGTAAGGTACGGTGCACTTAAGTGGAATACGAAATATGGTAAGGTACCACACACTTAAGTGATTTGGGCATATTATAAGATATGGGCCAAAATACACTTAAGTAGGCTTTTAGCTTGAAGCCCACACAAGTGATTCTATAAATAGAACCCTTGGGTAGAAGCATTGTCACTCATACTCAAACTCAAGTGAAGAATTGGAATTTCGTTTCCCTCTCTCTCTCTCTCTCTCTCTCACTCAAAGCCTTCATTCGTACCAGCTAACACTGAGATTAAAGGAACCCGTTCGTGTGGACTGAGTAGAGACGTTGTCATCGTTCAACGTTCGTGATCGCTCCGTGGCTTTGTATCCAAGGTTTTGATCATTACAAGAGATCTACACCAAAGGTTTGAATCGCCACAAGAGGTAACGATTCTATCACTGATCATGCCCATTTGTAAGGATCACTAAATGGAGAAATTTTTAAATTCCGCTGCACCTTGGATGGCAATTCTCCTTGAGTGGTATCAGAGCCTGGTTACGAAACCATGAATCTGATAACTGTTTTTGTTCTATATTAATATGATTAAAGACATAATGGATCAAAGATTAAATTGAGATCGATCAAGTTATATATATATATATGATATATGTAATCTTGATGCAAAATACATTATATATGATATAGTGTTCTCGTTTCGTTCATTCAAACACTCAATGGTTGTTTTCCTTTGAGTGATCAATGGTCGTTTGCTTCTTGATCCGACATTAGTATGGTGAAGCAATGACGTGTTGATCAATCATACTGATTCAACAATCGAGATGTGTTTGACGGTTTGAAATTGGTGCATCAGGGTTAGTGACGGCACAAGGGTTGTGTTGTCAGAGAGTTATGCGATTAGGGTTATGACGGCACAAGAGTTGTGCTTTCTAAACATTTTTTGGAACAGTGTTAACCGGTTAACGCATATGGTTAACCGGTTAATGCATATGGTTAACCGGTTAACGCAATACGAAATAAAATTTTTAAGTTTTTCAAACAGTGTTAACCGGTTAACGCATTTGGTTAACCGGTTAACGCAAGGCAGAAAACAATTTTGAACAGATTTCAAACAGTGTTAACCGGTTAACACCCGTTCCCGCTGACCGGGCAGCGGACCCCCGGCTAACTCTGCGTAGTGTGATCGGTCGTCGAAATTTAATTTGGTTTTAATTAATTAAAAGAATTAAAATTGATAATAATAATAATGTGTTTATTATTGTCTTGTGGTGATCGGTTATGGCCTTAGTTTTCCTTTATTCTGTTTTGGTTTTTAAAATACGACCTGCGTGTCGTGCCTCTCTTTTAATCTCTCAATGTAACTTCTTTTCTCATCTCACTCCCTCGTATGTAAAACGAGTTTCTTTTATGTAATGTAATGATATGAAGAAAGCAAAGAAGTAAGTGCCAAAGGAGGACAACCTTGAAGATCTTGCTTGGAGAAGCTTAGATCGTTGTTAGGTTAGCTTAGGTTCTCTCATTGGCTTGGGAGAACAATTGCGCTAGGGGCCATAACTGTTTCATTATGTATGTATGTTGATGCATGTGAATGTATGTTGATGCATGTGAGAGGCGATTTATATGATAAATAAGCCGGTGAGATCAGAAAAATTGCAATTCCCTCAAATTAAATATTAAGTTTATGCTTTCCAAGTTTTAACACTCATCAAGACTAGTATCAGATAATGTAGGTTTCGCCTACGCAAGGTGCATGTTCTATATTAGTAAGGTGCGATGGGATAATTGTAATATCCAACTGTTAAAACAATGGGTTAAACTTAACTAAACAAATTATAATAATATTATATATGTTTGCTTTCCAAGTTTTAGCACTCATCAAGACTAGTGTCGGACAATGTAGGTTTCGCCTACGCGAGGTGCATTTTCTATATTGGTAAGGTGTGATGGGATAATTGTAATATCCAACTGCTAAAACAATGGATCAAACTTAATTATAATAATATTATATATGTTTAGAAGCAAGAGTTGGAAATGATCCATATGATGGATTGGAATAAGGAGTTATTCACCCAACTGAAATTTTCGAGAGTTGTATGAGATACAACTGGAAGGAGTTCCTACCTAAATAACCTAGTTTTGTGTAATCCGCCTACGTGGACTTAGAACGAAGTGAAATATGGATCTCGACCCACTAGAAAATCTTCCAACGGGATTTTCTGAATCAGATGATGAGGGTCATTTGTTTTGAGTAAAATAGTGGGAACATATTTAATTAAAGGCCTAATTAAATATGTCAATGATACTTATATTTTCATTAATCCTTATGTAGATTACCATGACAGCAAACACCTCTAACAACATTTTGCGATCAATCCTTGATAAAGGAAAAATTGTCTGGGACAATTTTTTTGGATTGGCATCGAAACCTGAGGATTGTCCTCAAACATGATAAAAAGTTGTATGTCTTGGAGACACCTGTTCCTGAAGAGGAACCTCCTAGTTCTGCATCTAAGGCAGAAAGAGATGCTTATAAGAAGCATGTCGATGATGCCAATGAAACTACTTGTCTCATGCTAGCTACCATAAACTCAGAATTGCAAAAGCAACATGAGAACATGTCAGCGTTCGATATGATCGAACACCTGAAGATGCTCTATCAAGAGCAAGCAAGGCATGAGAGGTTTGAAGTTTCAAAAGCCCTTTTTCAAGGCAAGTTAGTTGAGGGAGCCCCTGTAGGTCCCCATGTGCTCAAGATGATTGGGTATGTGGAAAACCTTGAGAGATTGGGTTTTCCCCTCGAAAAGGAACTTGCGACTGACTTGATCTTGCAATCGTTGCCAGATAGATTCAGTCAATTTGTCCTAAATTTCAATATGAATGAAATGGACAAATCTCTTCTTGAACTGCTCCCCATGTTAAGAACTGCCGAGCAGAATCTGAAGTCAAAAGGGAAGTCCATTCTGATGATCGGAAATGGAAAGAGACAGAACAAAAGGCCCACTAAGCAGTGATAAAGGGAAAGGCAAGGAAGTTGCCAAACCCAAACCCACTATTGCTGCTTTAAAGTCTAGTGGAGGCATAACAAAAGAAGGCACCTACTTCCATTGCGGTAAGACCGGACACTGGAAGAGAAACTGCCCAAAGTACCTGGAAGATAAGAAGAATGGAGTAGAGACTTCAACTTCAGGTATTTTTGTTTTTGAAATTAATTTATCTACTTCTTCATCATGGGTATTAGATACTGGATACGGTTCTCACATTTGTACTAATGTGCAGGGACTAAAAGGGAGTAGAGATTTGGCAAAAGGTGAAGTCGACCTACGAGTTTGCAATGGAGCAAAGGTTGTTGCCTTAGCCGTAGGAACTTATGTATTGACTTTACCTAGTGGTTTAATAATTCAGTTAGAGAACTGTTATTATGTACCTGCAATTAGCAGGAATATTAATTCCGTTTCTTGTTTGGACAAGTTTGGTTTTTCATTTACAATAAAGAACAATTATTGCTCAATTTATTTGAATGAAATATTCTATGCTACTGCACAAATGAACAATGGACTATATGTCCTTGATCTTGAAATGCCTATTTATAACATTAATACTAAAAGGATGAAACCTAATGAGTTAAATCCAACTTACCTTTGGCATTGTCGATTAGGCCACATAAATGAGAAACACATTTCCAAACTCCATAAAGATGGACTCTTGGACTCTTTTGATTATGAATCATATGAAACATGCAGATCTTGTTTAATTGGAAAGATGACAAAGTCTCCATTCACAGGAAAAGGTGAAAGAGCTAATGATCTTTTGACCCTCATACATACTGATGTATGTGGACCACTGAACATACCAGCCAGAGGAGGTTTTCAGTACTTCATCACATTTACTGATGATTTCAGTAGATATGGTTATGTGTATTTAATGAAACACAAATCAGAGTCCTTTGAAAAGTTCAAGGAATTCAAGAATGAAGTACAAAACCAACTAGGTAAGAATATTAAAACTCTTCGATCAGATCGAGGTGGTGAGTATTTAAGCCTAGAGTTTGATGACCATCTGAAAGAGTGTGGGATCCTATCCACAATTACTCCTCCTGGAACACCCCAATGGAATGATGTATCTGAGAGAAGAAATCGAACC
Source organism: Lathyrus oleraceus (assembly GCF_024323335.1). Classification (NCBI taxonomy): domain Eukaryota; kingdom Viridiplantae; phylum Streptophyta; class Magnoliopsida; order Fabales; family Fabaceae; genus Lathyrus; species Lathyrus oleraceus. Next base: position 6,324,266 of record NC_066579.1, on the reverse strand, counting down.
CTGTTAGACATGGTCCGATCCAAGATGAGTCATGCCGATCTTCCAAACTCCTTTTGGGGACATGCACCATTGACAGCAGCTTACACACTTAACCGTGTTCCATCCAAAAAGGTTGAGAAGACATCATATGAGATATGGAGTGGTAAGAAACCACATATGTCTTACATGAAGATTTGGGGTTGCAAAGTTTATGTGAAATGACAAATTTCAAATAAGCTTGAGCCCAAATCTGACAAATGCTTATTTGTGAGGTATCCTAAAGAAACAAGAGGGTATCACTTCTACAATCCTTCTGAGGGCAAAGTGTTTGTCGCTCGAATTGGAGTTTTCCTAGAAAAGGATTTTATTTCCAAAGGAATCAGTGGGAGGAAAGTAGAGCTTGAAGAAATTCAAGAATCACAAAGCATTGATACACCTATGGAGGAATTAGAGCAGGAAACACAAATAATTGTGTAAGAGCAACCTGCTCAAGTAGAACAAGACCAGCGTAGGTCAGGCAGGATACGTCACCTACCTGAGAGATATTGATATCTCATAACTGATCAAGGTGATGTATTACTCATGGATCAAGTACGAATATGAGCCCTGTGTTTACAAGAAGGTTAGTGGGAGCATGATCATTTTCCTGGTATTATATGTAGATGACATATTACTCATTGGAAACGATATCCCTACCCTGCAACAAGTAAAGTCTTGGTTGGGGAAATGCTTTTCTATGAAGGACCTAGGTGAAGCAACCTGTATATTAGGAATCAGAATCTATAGAGATAGATCACAAAATGCTTGGCCTAACTCAGAGTACATAGACAAAGTGCTGAGACGCTTTAATATGAATGATTCCAATGGTTATGTGTTTTGCTTAAATGGTGGCACTGTGAGCTAGAAAAGTTCAAAGCAAGATACAGTTGCTGATTCTACAACCGAGGCCGAGTATATTGTTGCCTTAAGTGCAGCAAAGGAAGTTGTTTGGATCAGAAGTTCCTTAGTGAACTTGGCATAGTTCCTGGCATTATGGATCCCATTGGTCTCTATTGTGATAACAATGGTGCTATCGCACAAGCTAGGGAACCTAGATCTCACCAACGATCCAAACACATACTTAGGCGTTATCACCTCATTCGAGAGATAATAGATAGAGGATATGTGAAAATATGTAGAGTACCTACACTTGACAATATTACTGACCCACTGACAAAGCCTCTTGCGCAGCAGAAGCATGATGGACATACTAGATCAATGGGCATTAGGGGTATGCCTGATTGGCTATAGTGCTAGTGGAAGATTGTTGGTGTAAGCCCTAGAGGCCAATACTTTTGGTACTTGTATCGAATTATTTATTAATTAATAAAAGGCTTTTTCTTTATTATGTTTGATTAATAAAGTCCCTAGAATAGCTTATCCGTTTAATGTATCAAGTATGACTTAATCATGAGATCACATTAAACATAAGGACACTATTCTTAAAGTATCCGTAGTCGAGCTTTATTATGAAGTGGGATAACATTAAAGCATTAAGACTATTATGTTTGTAGCTGATGATCACATCTCATGGATCATGGATAAAGAGTTATCAAGTCTTAAACATAGGTATGAATATATAAGAGTAATATTTATACCGGATTGACCCGCTATGAGAATACTATATAGAAAGTTATGCAAAGTGTCATAAGTTATTCTCATGGTGATAATGGTGTATACCACTCTTCGACCTAAAACCACTATGGATCCTAGATGTAGAGTCGAGTGCTTTATTGCTGATCCAACATTGTCCGTAACTGGATAACCATAAAGACAGTTGATGGATACGCCACGAAGCATGCTGAGGGACATGAGTGACCTAGATGGAATTTGCCCATCCTGCGTAACAGGATAAATGTCTAGGGTCCCAATATTGAACTGGACAAGGATGACACGGTCTATACCTTGTGTTCAATATAGACATAAGGGCAAAGGGGTAATTATACACATAATTATTATCGCAGAAGGTTTTGTCAGATCACATGACATTTTCGTGTCTTGGGTAGCAGTGATGTGTTGCTAGATACCGCTCACTGTTTATTATGTTAAATGCGTGATTTAATATAATTGTCGTCGCGAAAACCTACAGGGTCACACACAAAGGACGGATTGATGAGAAATAGAGTAACTAAGGAACATCGTAAGGTACGGTGCACTTAAGTGGAATACGAAATATGGTAAGGTACCACACGCTTAAGTGATTTGGGATAATATAAGATATGGGCCAAAATACACTTAAGTGGGCTTTTAGCTTGAAGCCCACACAAGTGGTTCTATAAATAGAACCCTTGGGTAGAAGCATTGTCACTCAGACTCAAACTCAAGTGAAGAATTGGAATTTCGTTTCCCTCTCTCTCTCACACTCAAAGCCTTCATTCGTACCAGCTAACACTGAGATTGAAGGAACCCGTTCGTGTGGACTGAGTAGAGACGTTGTCATCGTTCAACGTTCGTGATCGCTTCGTGGATTTGTATCCAAGGTTTTGATCGTTACAAGAGATCTGCACCAAAGGTTTGAATCGCCACAAGAGGTAACAATTCTATCACTGATCATGCCCATTCGTAAGGATCACTAAATGGAGAAAATTTTAAATTCCGCTGCGCCTTGGATGACAATTCTCCTTCAGGAACAGCAACCATTTCATCTTATGGTCTGCGCGGTGGGCGCCACATGCCCCTTTCTGTACTTCGTAGATGGATAAATACGCTTCGGTATCTCCAAGGCATTTGAGTAATAACCCTTCTGGTGTCTTCTTTAGCAATTCATTGTTTGACCACACGTAGCTCAAAGCCCTATATTTGGTTTTTCTATCAGTACTTTCGATTGAATTCTCCAAGTAGTCGATGATTGGCTTTCTCCAATCTGTCGGTGATGAACTGTTGATAGAAAAAACTTCATGTTCCCATGCCTCTTAGACTCCACGGGTTTCTTGACACTCCTCCTCGGGCTCCCTACCATGACTGGTGTTCTCGTCAAGGACGTCCTCTGTTAGGGGCGTACTTGACACCGTTTTTCCTCAAACCTCGATCATATTTTGTAACCTCGACTTAGACATGTTATACCCTGAAGCGACTTGGGTCAGCTTGTTGGCCTCTTGGTTCTCTCTCCTGGGCACATGTCTTATGTCTGCAACTTCGAAGTGTTCTAGTAGCTGCGTTGCAGTCACAAAGATATTCAGCATACTCCCCTTAATGCACTTATATTCGCGCGTGACTTGCTTTATTATCAACTCCGAGTCTCCCATCCCTTCAATTAGACTCGCTCCTAACTCTTTCAAAAGCTGAAGGCCTACTATTAAGGCCTCGTATTTGGCTTCGTTGTTGGAACACTTCTTGTTGATCTTATACTTAAACTTCGTCGGGCCTACCTTAGGGGATAATATCAAAACCCTGACTCTTGTTCCGTCTTTGTGACTCAATCCGTCGAAATATAGACGCCATGGTATGGTGTCGACCACATTCAGGGATGATTCGACCATGTCATGATCCACTATAAAATCCGCCACGATCTGGCCTTTCATGGCGTTTAAAGGCTTGAAAGTTAGAGAAAACTCTGTCAACGCCAGTGCCTATATCCCGATTCTACTATGTAGAATAGGCTTAGACAACATATGTTTAATAATATTGTAATGAGACGAAACATAAACATCAACTGTTTTAATATATTGTTTTAATTTCATACAAGCAAAGTACAAACACAAACATAGTTTTTCTATGAGACTGTACCTAGTTTCAACATCTACCAACATTCTACTGAGGTAATATATGGGCCTTTCGACACCATTACAATCCTCTTGGGCTAACGTGCTCCCTATAGTTGTATCAGATGCGGCAATATATAAACTCATACTTTTATTTCTACTAGGGGGCAACAAGATAGGAGGCTTGGTAAGATACCCCTTGATCGCGTCGAAAGCCTCTTGTTGTTCATGGCCCCAGTGAAAATCACTTTCCTTCTTAATTTTAAGTAGTAGCGAAAACACCTTTGTTTTACCACTTAGGTTCAAGATGAACCTTCTTAAGAAGTTTATTTCCCCCAACAAAGATTGGAGTTGTTTCTTTGTAGATGGGCTTTTGAGGTCTAAGATCGCCTTCGTCTTGTTCTGATTGATCTCTATACCTCGTTTGTGTACCACAAATCCCATGAAGTCACCTACGTGTACCTCGAAAGCACACTTCAATGGATTCATTTTCAACCCATATTTCCTCATTCTATCGAACGAGCGTCGAAGGTGATCCGGGTGTCCTTTTTATGAATACGATTTCACCACGATGTCGTCGATATATACCTGTATGAACTTCTCAAAGAAGTCATGAAATATGGCATTAATGGCCCTTTGGTAAGTTGCTCCTGCGTTTTTAAAAACAAACGGCATGACGACCCACTCGTATGTCCCCAGCGCACCAGGGAATTGAAATGTTGTCTTGGGGACTGACATCTTCTTCGGCAATGAGAATCTGATTGTAGTCGGAGTATCCATCAAGTAGGTTCAGATACTCAAAACCTGCGGCCGAGTCGACCAACATTTCCGCCACTGGCATCAAATATTCATCCTTTGGCATGGAGTTGTTTAAATCCCTGAAATCTATACAAATCCTAAGAGTTCCGTTTTCCTTGATGACGGGCACTATGTTGGCCAGCCATTCGACGTACCTTGCCATTCTTATGAAAGGACTTTTGAGGAGTCTTTAGATTTCTTGCTTGATCTTAGAAGTAACGTTCGGAGCAAACCGTCGAGGGTGTTGCTTCACCAGCTTCTTCCCAGGTTGGATAGGCAGTCGCTGTTCTACTATGCTTCGATCCAAACCTGGCATTTCGTCATAATCCCAGGCAAAGAAGTCCTTGTATTCAGTCAATACCTCGACTATCTTTGCCTTCATCTCTGACCCCACCTCAGTACTTATGTAGGTTGGTCTTTTTGTGGTTCCATTTCCCAAGTCGATCTCTTCGAGGGGATCTTTCACTTGCATCTTCTGGGACTCATTTTGTGGGTTCTTTTCGAACCCCAAAGGCTCATTGTCATAAATACAATCAAGCCTCTGGCTTTCTGAAGTTGTTTTCTGGTCTAGTCGACCATCATCTAGACTTTCGGCCTCACAGCCCAAATTCTGAAGTCTCTTCCTTTCTAGAATTGACTTCCTCTTGTTTTCAGCCAAATAGGCCGAAATTCGAGCCAGGCTTTCTGACTCAGCAGTCATCTTTGTCGACTGCTGACCACCCCGTAGGTGGGATTCCTTTATCTGATCTTGTGTCTTCCTCGTTATCCCAAATGAAACCATGATCAGGGTCCAAGTTCAAAACTCGACCAGTATTGACGGAAGTATAGGATCCCGATTCGTCATCACATGGCGCTATGTTCGCCAAATGTTGGTCAAACAACCTCTTGGAACCGCTGTCATCGACCCAATAATAGCTTTGGTCGGCCTCAATATTCTCTATGATGCCATCTTTTCTCCAAATTATAAGCCTTTCGTGGACCATTGAGGGAGCAACCCCTATACCATGGGTCCATTCTCGACCCAGGAGTAAGTTGAAGTTGGCTTTTGAATCTATTACCATAAATAGTGTTGAACGTCTTGTCATGCCTACCGCGAGGTTGACCTAGACCACCCCCATTATATTGATGGTTTTCCCTTCATAATTTGAAAGGACCATGTTGTGTTGTCGGAGATCTTTATCTATTTTTCCCATCTTCTTGAATAGAGTATAGGGAATTAGGTTGACTACAGCACCTCCGTCGATAAAAACCTTATTCATTGCCATTCCATCCACCTTAACTTTGATGAACAATGGTTTTAGATGGTACATCATCCCAGGACCGGGCCTTTCAAATATTTCTTTCTGCTCCTTCACCACGCCGTTGTTTATGACATAGTAGCATAAAGGCTTCCCCCCCCTCTATTTCGTCTGGTACAAAGTCTCCCTCTGTTTCAGAAACTTCAGATACCATGTCATATTCGACTGGTAGTACCGACATAATGTCATATTTTACGATGAAATCATCACCATAGATATCGTTGTTGTTTTCGTCGTACATATCCTCGTCGAATTCCTCATCAGATTGAGGAGAATACTCAGGTTCTTCTTCCTCTAGTTGGGGAGAATATCTGACTCCTCCTCCTTCAGTTTTTCTTCGCTTTGTGGATGTCCCTCGATCTCTGACAAACATTCCACGTTCTGAGTAGCTATCACTGCTTTCTTTCCCGTCGAGTCGCCAGTCATGGCCACTGTCTGGTTGGCCACCATTTTTGCATGTCCCTTGACCTTTGACACCTGTTCCTTTTGTCCAGCAGTCTTCGACTGTGGGGTGGTAACAACTTTCCTAGCTTTTTTGTTTTGCTGGTGGCGTCTCCACTGTGTCCTAGTCATAGGATTATTTCCTTTGTAGTTAGGAGAGATTGTGTAACCTCTCCTCTTCTCTGGAGACGTTGCCACTTTTCCAACACCCTCCATTTTGGCTTCCTGCCCCCCTTTTGATTGACAAGTTCTATCCACTTCTCCTGTGGAACATCAGTTGGAGGAATGAATGTCTTTGGGCGGGGACGTTGAAATTGTCTTCTGTACTCTTCTTTCCATCGAGGTGCTTCGTGCCTGTCGAACACGAATCATGGGATAGTAGGTTTTTCCTCCTTCTTGGCCTTGTTGTTGGCCTCCAGTCTTTCGGTGGTTTTCTCGTCGAATACCGCGTTGCACTTCGGGCATAACAGAGCCTTCGATCCTTTCTCCTTGCACTTCTCCTGGAAGTCAGACAAACTTTCACCAAGCTAGGGATAAACCGACTTGGGCCTCCTTTCGTCTTTAACTCCGAAACCTTCAGTAGTTTCTACTATCATTACTTCAAATGATTCAACTAATGAGGTTGCTTTGAGAACCTCAATAAGACCATCAATAGTCTCCACCATCATGCACTCTAGAGGCTCAGCATACAATGCTTCTTCCACCTTCAAAGGGTCAGAATCCACCTGCATTTTTGGCCTTTCGCCAAACTGGAGCCTTCCTTCTTTCAGAGCTTTCTGCACCAAATCCCTGAAAAGAATACATTGGTGAGTTTTGTGACCAAGGAAATTATGAAATTTACAAAATCCCCTTTTCTTTTTCAGTTCTAGGGGAAGGTCTTTTAAACCCCGAGGGACGGTAAACTGTCCGTCTTTTACCAATAGATCAAAGATCTCGTCGCATTTAGACACGTCGAACGTATATGTCTTAGCGACGTATTTGTCTATTCTCTCTGGTTCGACAGGGTTTTTCCCATTTTATGGTTTCAAAACCTTGCACGTATAAAGAGGTTCGGGCTTAAGTTCTGCCACGTTGACCTCACTCCTGTCGACTATATCTTCGTCGTTGGAAGAGCCTCCTTCGACTGCGATGTAGGACACTTTCTCTTTTTTATGATATCGACCCGCCTTAGACTTTTCGGCTTTCAAGCATTCGATACGTCGAACCCTATCGGCTAATTGGGCCATATCCCTAAGATACTGGGTATCCAATTTCTTCCTTATAGAATAATCTAGACCCCCATCTACCATTTCGACTAGTTCGTGTTCAGGGACTTGAGTAAAACATTGTGCCTTCAATAGTCTAAACATATTCAGATACTGATCAATTGACTCAATAACCTTTCGCTTAACGCTAGCTAGTTCTTTAAGGATGATCTTTGATTGTCCCGTGTAAAATTATTCATGGAACAACCGTTCCAACTGTGTCCATGTTTGGATCGACTGTGGAGGTAGCATTGTGAACTAGGTAAACACATTTTTCATGAGAGAACTTGGGAAGTATTTCAACTTCAAGTCCTCGTTGTTTGCTATGTCACCAGCCTCGGTCTAGTACCTCGCCACATGTTCGGCGGTGGATTCTTCAGTATCCCCCGCAAACTTAGTAAATTTATGGACTTTCCATCCCCTTGGCAATTCTGTCTGTAAGATAAAATCTGGTAGAGGCGAGGAGTATGTCGGTCGTTGGAGGCAATGACTTACTCAATTTCGCACTATGATCCGTTCAACGATAGCCTTTAGGTTTTGTACCCGTATGGCTGCGTCGTATCGAACTTGTCGAACCACCTGGTCGGGATCCTGGTTACGGTTAACCAGTACCACTGGGGGCCTTCGTGCCACCCTTGGGACGTGTTCAAATTCCTGCTATTCTTGTTCGACAGTATCGTCTGTCATCTCCTCTTGTCGAACCGGGGTCTCTAGTCGAGGAGGAGGCGTGGGATTTTGATGCACTTGAGCCCTTGGAGCTCCAAAAAACTCTCCAATCCTGGTCATTTGGGTCGCCAACTGTTGATAACTCTGCATCGAATCCTGGATCAAAGGCCTCAAAATAGTACCCATTTGCTGAGTTAGCATGTGTACCATTTCATGGTTACTTTCGTCCATTTGCTGTCTCATAACGACAACGAAGCTTGACATAAATGTTGGGATTGATTGAGACGTCAATCTGAACCCCGGGGGCACACCAAATGGGGTTGCCAAAGGTCCAAACCCCTGATAACGAGGGAATGGCAATGACGAGGTATCGCTGTAAGTCGAACCGAGGTTATGCATGTTTGCCATAAACTCTGTCGGCATTCCCAATGTTCTGTGTATAGGAGTCGTGTAATTGGGTATATGTTGCCCCATAGTTCCCATGGTTGTCGGTGTCGACGCTTGTAGCTGACACGGCGTCAGAATTGGTCCTACAAACGCTGTTAAAACCGTCTACGCCATACTAGAGCCGGTGGTAGCGGCCTGGGGCGTCGTTGTCTCTCCCGCCAAAGACGTTTCTTCGTGGGGTCTAGGAGACATCTCTTTCCCACTATGCAATCGCATACAACTTAACACTGTCAAGGTCCTACCCAGTGTGCCAATTTTTTGTTTTGCGCAACAATCTTTAGCCTTCCTATATGAGATTTACTTGTAGGACCGGCTAAGGAGTCCCGGACTTAGTGTTTTGGGTGTATGGCTATTTGGTAAACAACGTTTCTGACTGGTTGAAAGGGTGTAAATGAGACTCTTCATGAGTCAAGGACATAATAAAGGTAAAATGACAAGTAGAAACGATAAAGTACTGAAAGAAAGATGATAAATGATAAAGTGAGACAAGACAAAAGATAAGCTTTGCGAAGATTAAATGACTTGTAATTATAAAGTGGAGGCAAAATACATTGTTTGTAAGGAGAGTTACTTTTTTCTCGTAAACGCTTTGGTACTTCAAGCTTTACCCCCATTGTAAATGTTCAAATTGCCACCTCTAAATTCTCACCTAACATTGGCTTAAATACTAGTTCAAAATAACTGTCGGGAGGTTATAAAGCCCTCTTAAGGTGCCACGTGTCGGTCCACTTCCCTCATTTTGGCACATAACTACCACCTTTTTACGTGCCCACGTTCCCATTTTCCACTCGGAACCTTTCGACTTCGACCCAAGCTTTATATGTGTTGATCGGCAGCCTCGTCCACCTTTCTGTCGAGGAGCTTCTGACAGAACCCCTAGTCGAAATTGGCTTTTCCCTTAGCCGAAAGTTGCCAGCTAACAGTACCTCAAAATCCAATTCCTCATATCTCTCAATATATTTGGAGTTGGACAAAATTGAGGCCAAATTCGAGCTCCTGAGCTTTTTCTCTTTAAAATCGTATCCTTACTTTTCATTTTCTGATTGGTTAAGGGTGGACCAGTCCGTTGAGGTCCACCGGAGAAGATGACCGGAGCTAGGGCTCCGGTGGCGTGCTGGCATTGTCCAGACCATCTGATCATGAAGCCACGTTCTAATCCTGACCCTTCCTTTTGATTACCATTATTACGTGCACGTTGACTAGGGTGTTTGGTGGATAGCGTGTGTTGGCCACCAAATATGTCACTTCAATTAATGAGGGAGATCTGATGGCCCTCATTTTTTTAATTTTTTTTTATTTCTGATTTTATGTTTATTCCTTTTATTTTATTTAATTAATAGAAATTTCATTTCAAATCCAAAAAATATGGGGCTTTCACCAAAAATCTTTAAATATTTTCCTCTTTCATATTTTGAAGTAAAATTATTTTTTGGATTAATTTTGATATTTTTCATGAATTAAATGTTTTTGGCTTATTTTTAATTGTTTTAAAATGCTTCTGACTTTCCAAAAATCATGAAATTGTTTGTCTAAGGTCCTTTGACCTTATTTGACCTAGGATAAATCCCTTGGCCATTTATTTGATATTTTGAAGGGATTTGAGGTTTTGTCCATTTTAAAATGCATTTTAATTCACTTTTAATTTGAATTTTAATTGGTTAAATATTTTAAAATTATGTTGAGCCATTTTTATGGTCTCGTGATGTTTGACTTTCTATTTGGTCTTGTTCATGGTTGATTTAACTTTTCTTTGATCAATACCATTGGATTTAGGAGATTGATGAAATGTATATTTCATCTTCCAAAATGAATGGATGGTATTGATCAGATAAAATTTCTCTCATGATCAATTTGGGTTTCTATTTTCCCCTTCTCACTTCATCTTCATCCATATTCTTTTCCATTCCTTCATTTTACTCAAGCCAAAAGATCAAGGAAGCACCAAAACAAAAAGAAAAGTTGAAACTAGCTCACAAACTAGTATAAAAATACCTTTGAACAAAATAAATTTGAACAAGGCACAAAAACAGAAGCAAAAAATCTACAAAAATAACAAACATCAACTTAACAACTTACAGAAGCTAGAAAGTATTTTTGTGAATTTTCATGACCAATGGAAGTGGAGGGATTATATTAAAACTTCACGTAGAATCCATAAAACCTCAAAAAACCATTTAAATCTTGTCAAATTTTTAAATCAAAGCAAAATTAAAAATATATTTGGTCCAAGACCACCAACAATTTCAGAAAACTCAGAGGAATATGAAAATATTTTTTGGGGATTTTTAAGATTCATAAATTGGCCAGAAATAATTAAATTCATAAGCTATATAAAAGAAATAATAAAATAAAGACATTTTAGAAATTAAAATACCAAAAATAACAAACTAAATGGAAAAATAAAATAAAAATCAGAAATAAACTATAGACACAAATAATACATTTTAGCACATATTTTTTTATTATATTTTTTTGATAATTAAAAATATTTTTAATAAAATAAACAAGTAAAAGAAAATAGAAGAAAATAAATAACTAAAAAACAAAGTTGGTCAAACATGTTATTCCGTGCCAGCCAATGAAAACAATCCCAATCATTGGATGCTAGAGGACAAAAACAAGGGGAGCCAGTCAAATCGTGCCACATGGCCATGCAAGATGAAAAGAAACTTCAAAACCCTCACCAATGAAATAAAAAGTTGTAGATCTCAGAGAGATCTACAACTTTGGTTTAGAATTTTTTTCAAAAGTATGAATGATGAGAGAGAAATTTGGGTGAGAAGTTGACTAAAAATCATTTTTTCACTTGAAATCGTGTTTCACGATTTTCAACCATGTAACTTCACTTCCATTTTTCTCTTTCATCTCTTCATGAAATAAAAAGTTATAAACACTAGAGTTGTAGATATCAAAGAGATCTACAACTTTGGTTTAGAAATTTTTTCAAAAGGATAAATGATGAGAGAGAAATCTGGGCGAGAAGTTGGCTAAAAATCACTTTCATCAAATAACTTCCAATTCAAAAATCAGAGAATCAAACAAGAATCAATGGAAAGTTTCAACATGAAAAATGTTCTAAACATCATCAAGAACACACACAACAATTTCCAGATTTTTAAATGCCATGGTTAGGATTTTACAAGCTTACCAAGTGAAGAAAGAGTCAAGTGCCCTCTTGTGCTTCCAAAACCAAAATAAACCCATAAACTCCTGTAAATTCTTCTTCATTGAACTCAAATAAAGAGTTTTGATGTTGAGAAATTCTGGAGAAGAGGCTTGATTCAAGAGGGAGAAAAATAAAACTAATTTGGTGGTTTTTTGTGAAAAGGGAAGAGAGCTTGTGTGTTCTGAAATGGACGACTTGACTTGCTTATATAGGCCCCCAAAGTGAGGGTAGAAGAGTCATTGCAAGCAAAGAGACGTTGGAGGGCATAAATGGAAGATAAGACCAAAAACCAACTTGTTAAGTAATGTTGCATTTTGTTCACATTTGGCTAGGGTTTTTTTTTTAGTTTTCGACACCTCATAAGTGCAGTAGTACATGGGAAAAAGATGGTACAAGTTAGTGGAGTATGGAGAGAGAAACATCAAAGTTACCATTTTTGGCATAAATGAGATTTTAGGTGCAAAATTGGCCAAAATGGTTGCATGGGTACAAATAAAAGGTAAGGTACTCTCATTCAAAACCCAAATACGTTATGGGCTTGATTTGAGTAAAAAGGAATGGCTACATTTTGAGAAAATGGAGTATATGCAAAACTAGGTTTTAGTAAATTCACAAAAACCACCCCTTGGTCTCATTTCTTAATTTTGAGAGTTAGCTCAAGTTATGGTACTTTTTGGAAATCTCTTGAGATTCCCTACAACTTTCATATTGGGAAATTTTTTATTTAAAACCTTTAAAGTCCCCAAAAGTGGCCTCGAAAATGGATGGATGATGAAAATGACCCATAATTCTCAAAAGTGACCTATAATGTCTTTCTCCATAACTCTCAAAATAAGCATTTTTTGGACATGGGATCAAATTTACAAACTTGTAGGTCTTCTTTCCATATTTCCAGGTATATAAAGTTTTTAAATTTCCAATAAAAAATGAGGAAGTTATGAATTTTACAAAATCAGCACTATGAAGTAACTTCTACACTTGGAAACATTTCTACTTCACCAAGTTACTTCATGAACAAGTTAGCTTCCAAAACCACATTTCCCTTGAACTTTTTTTACCAAAAGCCATATGATGTTGAAACATGATTTTTGACTTCAAATTTTGAACAAAAGTCCACTTGGTCAACAATTGACTTTTGTTGACTTTTGTTCAAATAATCAAGAATAAGCCACTGAATATAAAATAATACCAACCAAAGGTCCATGATCCAAATGAGGATGCACTAGTACACATACAAGCCATTGAGAACCAAGTTGCTCAAGAAATTTGTCAGAAACAGCCTTTGACCAACAATTGACTTTTTCACTAATTAGGTTAAAATTCAACAATCATCCAATGCAATGCTTTGAGAAGTCTTGTGATGAATCCAATGGTCATACTTGATACCTTGAGACATCAATTGATCGAAGAAACCAAGTCTTTATGAAAATTCAAATCAATTCTTGAAAGGGGCTAAAACCCTAATTCCTGATCAAAAGGCTTAGGGGTCAAGTAACTGAAGTCACACCCTGATTCCTCAAAGATTCTTATGGAATTCAAAAAGCCAAATGATCTTGAATCGATAAGATACTCATGAGCATGAGGTCGCACACAAATTGCATTGAAAACTTCCATCTTCAACTGATGATCACAAGCTCCAGAAATCCTGATCCCACATACAAGTACCAATGTAAATGCAATGTATGAGAAGCAATAAGCATATGATGGTTGAAAACCAAGTGATCAAATTTTAGGGTACAATGGGTACGCCCCAACTTTTGATTCTCTTCCGGCATCTAGCCCAGTCCTGTCAGTGCCTTCTCCTATTGTTCATACTCTTCCTCGTGTCAAGGAAACCATTTACCACTCTGAGCCGTCTGAAGGTTTGGATGTCTATGAGAAGATGGATGAGATGAAGGATCATTTTCTTGAGTTGCGCAAGGAATTGAAAAATCTGAGAGGAAAGGATTTATTTGGCAAAAGTGTTGTTGAACTGTGCTTGGTTACCAATGTCAAAATTCCGGTGAAATTTAAGGTCCCAAACTTTGAAAAATACAAAGGGAATACTTGTCCGTTGAGTCATCTTGTCATGTATGACATGAAGATGTCTACTCAAACTGATAATGATCAGCTGCTTATTCACTACTTCCAGGACAGTCTGACTGAAGTTGCCCTTAAATGGTATACGGGTCTGGACAATGTTAGTGTCCGTACTTTTAATGACTTAGGCGAGACCTTTATCAAGCAGTATAACTACAATGTTGATATGGCACCAGATAGAGATCAATTGAGGTCAATGTCTCAGAAGGACAAAGAGACATTCAAAGAATATGCTCAGAGATGGAGGGAGTTAGCTGCCCAGATCAGCCTGCCTTTGGAAGAAAAAGAGATGACCAAGATATTCTTGAAGACGCCGAGTTCACTTTATTATGAATGTATGATCACAAGTGCCCCCAATGATTTTACCGAGATGGTAAACATGGGGATGAAATTGGAGGAAGGAGTCCGTGAAGGACGTTTGTCCAAAGAAGAAGCGTCAACAAGCAAGAAGTATGGTGGTAGCTTCTCCAAGAAGAAGGAAGGAGAAACTAACGCAGTGTCAGTAGGGAGGCGGATGAGGCCTCATGTGAGGAAAATATCTCAATCCCGTCAGTATCAGCACCAGGTATCATCAGTGATTCCAATTTTTTTCCAACAATTCAACCAATCAATCAGTTCCAATTCAAAAACAACATCAACAACAACCGTAACAACGAACCAACTACAACAACAACAGAAATCATCAGAAAACCTTTGAGAGTAAGAAGGTCTATTTTGACCCTATTCCTAAGACACATGCAGAGTTGTATCTGTCCTTGGTAATCAAGAATCTTATCCAGCCGAGAAACCCTTCACAAATTTCTGAGCCACTACTATGGTGGTTCAAACCTGATCTTCATTGTGCTTTTCACCAAGGAGCCCTTGGTCATGATATAGAGAACTGTTATCCACTGAAGTATGAAGTTCAGAAGTTGGTTAAGAGTGGTATGGTTCATTTGAGGACATAGCGTCGAACATCAAAGAAAATCTATTGTCTCCTCATTGCAATGCCTCAATGAATATGGTGGACAGTTGTCCCGGAGAATTCAAAATTTATAATGTCCGCTACATCAAAAGATCTTTGGTGGGGATTCATAAAGATATTTGCTTAGTAAGTGATTGTGAACATGACCCTGATGGTTGTGTAATTTTCAGTGTGAATCCTCGAGGGTGTGTAATTATCAAGAGGGATATTTAGAGGTTAATGGATGAAGGTCTTATCCAAATCTACCAGTCCCGACATTGGGGTAATGATGTGAATATGATAGTGCTAGTATTCAAGACCCCTAAGCAGGTAGTTATTCAATTTGATAGTAGCAACAACAATAATGTCAACAGATCGATATCATTGTTGGTCATACGGTTAGCGGGCCCTGTCCCCTACTCATCCGATAAAGTTGTGCCATACAAATATAATGCCACCATGATAGAAAATGGTCAAGAGGTTCCTCTCCCAATTGTAGATTCA
Source organism: Lathyrus oleraceus (assembly GCF_024323335.1). NCBI lineage: Eukaryota > Viridiplantae > Streptophyta > Magnoliopsida > Fabales > Fabaceae > Lathyrus > Lathyrus oleraceus. Next base: position 6,308,961 of record NC_066579.1, on the reverse strand, counting down.
GTGGTAAATATTACAGATATAGCAAAGGTGACCCGTAGTGGTCGTGTGTTCAGTCCGGTGTTTCCAAAGGCTACGGAAGATTTGTCAAAATCGGTAAGAAGGCAGAGATTCCTGCAGTTGATCGAGTTAGTGCTCCAACGTGTCAGTCTGGTGAATCCAGCAAGTTGAAGACTAATGATGATGATGAGGTGTTGCGCCTAATTAAGAGAAGTGAATTTAACATTATGGAGAAGCTACTTCAGACGCCGTAAAAAAATTTTGTGCTATCTATACTAATGAATTCAGAGGCACACAGAGAAGCATTGCAGAAAGTGTTGAAACAAGCTTACATGAAACACGATGTTACTATGGATCAGTTTGACCACATGGTTGCCAACATCACTTCTTATAACAACTTGAGATTTTGTGATGAAGAACTTCTTGAGGAAGGGCATGAATCACAATTTGGCACTCCATATTTCGATGAATTGTAAGGAGGACGCTCTGTCCAATGTTATGGTTGACACTAGTTCGTCATTGAATGTGTTGCCGAAGTAAACTCTTGCAAGACTTTATTACCAGGGTGCCCTAATGGGGTACAATGGTGTGATTGTTAAAACGTTTGAAGGTTCTCGTAAAGTTGTCATCGGAGAAGTGGACCTTCCAGTGAAAGTAGGTCCGAGTGATTTCCAAATTACTTTTCAAGTGATGGATATTCACCCGGCCTACAAATGTTTGTTGGGAAGTGTAGCACCTCAAATTTGCACCTCCCATTTTGTACATTAATTTTCATTTTAGGTTATTAACATAACATTGTCCACTGCATAGCATTGCATTGTCCATTTGCCCAAGTGCAAGTCATCAGACAAGATTAGGTCAACTGGTTAGGAGAATCAGTCAAGCAAGCAAGCAAGTGAATTTCTCAAGGAAGCAAGGCCCTAGGGTTGATTCAACAAGTTCATATGACCTAGGGATCATTTTGAAGTGGTTTGGCCAAGGATTGGATGATCAAAGCTCAACAGTCAAACTGAATTTCATCTAAAACCCTAGAAAGTAAACTGTGGTCAACTGTGCCTGAATTCATGGATTTGAAGGTGGGAGATGGTTTGAGAGGCCTCATTCATGTCCATACAAGTCTCATTTGACATGTCAAATATCAAGATTGAAGAATTTGAGGGCAGATGAAAAGTTTCCAAAAATAGTAAGTGACCTGTAATTTCAAACTGCCAAAAATGGAATGGTCTTCTCCTCAAATTTACATCATCATACAAGCTTCAAATGAAATTTTGTCCAACATGAACGTTGAAGATCTTGCTCTCACCTTTCCAAAAAGTCCAAGAACATCCATTTCTCATGTGTGGTTGGCAAGTTATGATCAAATCATTGTCAAGAATTTTTGAACTTCAAAGTGGGATAACTTTCACACCATTTGGCCAAATTGAGTGGGGTTTCTTGCTACAATGTCCATTTGACATGCTCTATCCGAATCATTCATTGCATTTCACCAAAACTCATCACATAAAAATGGCATTTTCAAGGTGAATTGAATTTGAAAAAGGGAGGGAAAAAGTGACTTTCAAAACTAAGCCTTTTTCATGCATTCCAAGCTTGGCAATTGGTCTTATATCACATTTGGAGTGTGATTGGACAGGTTTTCGTGTACTGTAGCAAGGCATTGCATAACATGAGGGTGGCATGACCAATTTAGCATAAACTTGCATTTTCACTAATCACTTTGGTTTTGGCTAAGCTTGATTAACAAAAATGATTAACAGCACATATAAATAGCTAATCCTAACTGAATTCATCATTAGCATTCATTCATCTCAGATCTAGATCCAAAATAGCAAATTCTCTCAATTTTTCTTCTTGATTTTTTCTGCAAATTTTCCAAAGAACTTGTGCTGTTCTTCATTGTTTCATCATCTGAAATCATTGTTGAACCTTCTGCAAGCAAGGATTCATCCACATTCGAGCAAAATCTTTGACTGTTACATAGAGCATCATCCATGGCAGCTTGAATTTAGAGCAAGATCGAGCATAATTGAGCTTTGAAGCTCCTTCCATTCATCAACATAAGCACCATAGAACTTCTGTTTCGTGCTTACAAGTCCTGAAAACATCAAATCCAAAGCTGCATCAATTTGAAGGTTGGAATTCGATCTTTATAATTGTTGAAATTAAGCTATGCATTTGATAGATCCTTGATTGTGGAGCATGCTGAACTTTACACTTTTAATTTTCATCAAGTATTGAGTGAGATATTGTGAATTGAAGTTTGATGTTCCAACCTTCTTTTGATCGATCCGAGTTTGTTAGTGAAAGTTAGGGTTAATTGTTGTTAGATTATTGATGTGCATGATGAGAGGAGTCGATTGGTGTATTGATTGTTGATTTCTGTGGAAAAAGTTCATGATGATAATGAACTGGATGAACGCGCTATGAACCCTTAATATTTGCCCAGAACTCGTGTTAGATCCATGTTTCCATGAAATTGCATGTAATTTCTATTTTTGAGCCATGAGCCAATCACGCTGCGCCACATGTATTAGTGAAACGCGGCATTTCACTATGGCGCGCTCTTGTTTGAATTTGGAGGAGGTTCGATCCTCAGCTCCAGCACTTTTCATTTTAGGTTTTGACATTTTCTCATCTCACTTATCATGTTCACCTTGCCTTGTTCATCTGTTTTTTAATTTTTCACCACACTAAATAAATCATAACTCATTCAATATTTGTCCAATTGATGTGAGATTTTTTCCATGATAATCCTTGCCATGTCTAGTATTTTTTGATGATTTTTATGAAAATTGTGCACGTGTGGATTTCTGTTTTGGCTAGGGTTTGCTCATACATGTCATTTGTTGCACCTTGTTTACCATTTTGATCATGAAATGATGATGCTTAATTGGATGGAGCTGAAATTTTGTGTGCATAATCTAGACACCTTGAGGAGCATTTTGTTATATAGTTTGTGATTTTTGCATTCCTGGATTGTGAGATATGCTATGATCTTTGGAGGTGTGACAATTTGTGTCACACCATTTCTTGTCCAATTTCTTGATTTTTGTTACCATGCCATATGAACTCAAAATGACCTGAAAATTTTTGCATGAGGATACTTATGGATGTTAAGGTTGCTTGTGAAGTTTCCTGGAATTTTTGAATGCATTTCCTATTTGATTGAGATTTTCTCCCCTGTTTGACCAATTGTGAACCTTTTGTGAGTCATGATTTTATTTGATTTGTGAAATTCTCATTGTTTATTGGATGGACTTGAAATTTGGCATGTGTATTATAGACATCTTGAAGTTTGTCATGGCTTTGATTTGGTTCATTTATCTTATGCCAATTCTGTTTTATGCTTGCTTGAAGTTGATGTATGATTTGGTGCCTTGTATGAGCTTGCTTGAACATGCCTTGCCTTTATGAATTTAATTGACTTGCTTCCCTTGGTCCAAATGACTTGAAATTTGGTGTGTATATCATGTTATGAATGTTGTTTGACCATGAATTTTTTGGGGATTTATTGAAATGTTTGTGAGTTGATTTGAATTGAATCATTCTGTTTGGTCCTATGAGGTTCTAAATTGCATGCTTTGTACTCTTTGCCTCATGAAATGATATTGGTTGATGATATGAATGTGAGACCACTTGGATTTGTTTCCTAATTGATTGATCTTGATTTTTGATAAGTTTCATGTTCTGTTTTGGTGTATTGCTCCCATTTTGACCCTAGTCTTGTACTAGTGGTTAGTGCTTAATGTTTGAGCTTTGTTTCAGGTCAAAGAGCACAATTGCTTATACTTGATGATGTGCACTCAATTGGAGTTGACCCATAGCTTGTTTATGACTAACTTTAAGTTTGTTTTGTAGGCATTGAGACTTATGCTTAGGCCTTATGGCTTTCACCTTTGTGCATTGATGCTTGTTATCTGTTTGTGCTGTGGACTTGTAATTGTCTGTTTGCCTTTTGTTTGTCTGGTATACTGATTATGTTGGATTGATTTCAGGTACCTTAGTTGCTATAGTTCCATTGAGAACTTGCTTTTGCTTTGCTTGCTAGCTTAAGCATTGAGGTATAATGATCTCTTCTCCATGTAGTCTGGAAGACCTGGCATGTTACTTGGCCAGACACCTGTCTGAAGTCCTCCTTAAGAGGCAATGCTTGTGCTTGTTTATTGTTGTCCCCAAGCAGGAAAAGACCTTTGATAAGGCAATTGGAAGATACAAGAGATGTGTAATCCATCTCCTGCTATTCAGTTGAGTCATCCCTCTGCTCACACCACTGTGTTGATGCATTGTGGATATTAACCCAAGATCTTTGTACAGTTGTACAGTTGAGTCAGTGTCATAAGTGTAGAAGGGTTCCCACTTTCTGGACCCACACTTCATTGTCTTAAGCTCTCCCAGGCCAGGGATAAGAGCTGTGAAGTCTCATCTTCACTTCCCATTTCATCTGCTTCACCTTAACTCTCAATGTTAAGGTTAAGAGCTAACCTCACCCTGATACAGTTGGCTTGCTCTTGCAGCCTAACCCTTGTTTGAGTCCACTTTGTGTGTATATAGTGTGTGCTATTTGTGATTGTTTGCTTTGCTGTGCCTGTGCTTTAGGATAGCTTGCTCCCTGTGCAAGTTAGATAACAACCTTGACTTAGGGATGATTTTGCATGATAACATCTAGGCTCGAGTTAGTCTCCCTAGTTGTGTCTCCCTCTGTTATCTGGTTAGGCTAGTCCTTTGTCCCTGCGTAGGGGAACTACGTCGCCCTGATCCTCATACCAGATGAGGTACGTAGGCAGGAGATTGAGCTGATCTCTCCGGGCAACCTTTTGTCTTTTTGTGTTGTCTCCTTTGTGTGTGTTAGGAGATGGATATAAGCCCAGCGATTGGCATTCCGTATCCTCTTGTTGTGTGCTTGGAAGCTGATATAAGTCCAGCGATTGGCATTCGGGTTCCAGTGTGGGTGTGTTTGGTTCAGAAGCTGATGTAAGTCCAGCGATTGGCATTCGGGTTCCATGTTTGCCCGTGTTTGTGTGGCTTTGTTTGGCGTGCGTGAGCCGAGCTACGAATGCTCTGATTCTTCTTAGTCCAAGGAGATACGTATGCATAGGATGCGACATCCTAGCGAGCATGTTTTCCCCCATCCGAACTACTTCGACTCTGATGTCTATGCTTGATAGACTAAGTAGGCCCAGGATGCGATATCCTGCCGAGTCAGTTTCAGTCTGTTTTCTTGTGTCTCTTTCAGCCTGTGTGTGTGTGTGTGTGAGCAGTGTTTTAGCAACCATTTTCCTTCCTATTGTGCGTGGATCCCGTCGAGTACGACGGATGCGTAGGGGTGCTAATACCTTCCCTTCGCATAACCGACTCCCGATCCCATCTCTCTTTGGTCGCGAGACCATGTCTTTTCCAGGTTTACTTCGAGCGTTTCCTTTCCCTCTTTTGGGATAAATAACGCACGGTGGCGGCTCTGTTGTTCTTGTTTCCCACCGGTTTTTCGCGTAATGTGACAGCTGGCGACTCTGCTGGGGAAATAGAGAAGTTGACCTCTTGCTGGTCCATCTTCCCTAAGCGAGTCTCTCCTAGCGCTCTCTAGGATAGGTTTAGGTTGCTGTGTTGCTCTATTTATTGCATTCATGATTATCTGTTTGCATATCTGTTTGCATGCATCATACTGTCATTGAGCTGTCTTCTGTACAGGTGGTTCTTCTGTTTGGGGTGGGTGTTCTGAGTGAGGCCCAATACCCAGGCCTGAGCATACACCTAGGATTAGAGTGGTCTCATGTTTCTTCACATGTTGTACGACATGATGAGGAGACGTGTCACCACAGCCGGACGAGGTTCATTTGAGAGAGTCCTTCCGGGTGGAGTTATTCCGCTTAGGTCGGATTATCTCTTTTGGGCTATTGACTTCGGTGACCGTTCTTTCCCGGATCTTTGATTGAGACGATCTTAAGAGAGCTACAACGGCACACCCGAAAGGGCAAACCTGTTGAGTATCTTTGCCCGATTGTCGAGATCATTATCCGCCTTAGGATGACCTGATTAGAATTTACCTGTGAGGGGAGGGTTGATTCTTACAGAAGCATGTTCTGATGGTGACTTTGTTGGTGACTTTGGATCAGCCGGATTTGTGGATCGTAATTTCTGGACGCCGGAGGTTTGACCCTGGTATTGATCAGAGGGTTCTGTTTATTTTGGATCCCTGGGCTGAATTTGAGGGTACCTGCTCAGATGTTGACTTGGTTCAGATGACTTTGGGTTTCAGATGGATTTGTGATACCCGAGTTCGAGCCGAAGCTTTGACCATGTGCCTTGAGATGCACAGCCTGACCAGTCATGTTCGCATCATTTGCATCATGGCATGTTTATTTTTCAAAAAAAATAAGAATGCATGAAAAACAGAAAAAAGTTAACTCGCATGTGCATATCCTTTCCAGGATTATTCATGATAATATAGTACCCATATCATGCATATCATGCACATATCATCCTTGCATTGCAGACATGCTTGGGAGAGATTTCTCACTTTGGTTCCTGACTGAGACAGGATTGGTGACCGTCGACCGCATCGTTACTCAACCAGACTCAATCATCAGAGGATTATGGACCAAGTTCAGACGGAGTTGGCTGAGATGAGGGCGAATATGGCCCAGCTTATGACTATGATGCAAGGGGTTGCGCAGGGTCAGGAAGAGCTTAGGGCCTTGGTTCAGAGACAAGAGGCCGTGATTCAGACGTTCAACCGCGCTTCACCTGTTGGTGCACCTGTTCATGAAAATATCAATGTTGCTGCTCCCGCTAATGACTACGCCGTCGGGGATGAATTGAGGGGGATAAGAATTAATGGACAGCCTCTTGCTGCAGAGACTGTCAACGCCAGAGCTACCCGGGCTCCGGTTCGTCATCCAGCTCCTATTATCGACAGACAAGAGGACATTTTCACGCTGCTGAGTGAAGATGATGAGGTGGTCAGAGTTGAGGATAGGGATCGCAAGGTCGATGCCCTGGCTGAGAAGATTCGTGCGATGGAATGCCAAAACTCCCTTGGTTTTGACGTGACTAATATGGGGTTAGTTGAAGGTTTGAGAATCCCGTATAAATTCAAAGCACCCTCATTTGAAAAGTACAACGGTACCTCATGTCCTCGCACCCATGTGCATGCTTACTTCAGGAAGATCTCCGCATATACTGACGATGAAAAGATGTGGATGTACTTTTTCCAAGACAGTTTGTCTGGAGCGTCTTTGGACTGGTACATGGATCTGAAAAGAGAATCAGTTAGAAGCTGGAGAGATTTGGGTGAAGCCTTTCTGAGGCAATACAAGCACAACATGGATATGGCGCCGAGCCGAACCCAACTGCAGAGTCTGTGTCAGAAGACTGGTGAGAGCTTCAAAGAGTACGCCCAGAGGTGGCGTGAGCTAGCCGCAAGAGTACAACCTCCGATGTTGGAGAGAGAGCTGACTGACATGTTCATTGGAACCTTACAAGGTGTGTTCATGGATCGCATGGGGAGTTGCCCGTTCAGCAGCTTTTCTGATGTTGTTGTCTGTGGAGAAAGGACTGAGAGTCTCATCAAAGCAGGAAAGATACAAGATCCTGGCTCTTTAAGTTCTTCCGGTTCTAAGAAGCCATTCTCCGGGGCACCCAAAAGGGGAGAGAGTGAAACAAATGTTGTGCATCGTCGAAGGAGTGCGAACAGGGGACAATATCGTCAGGTCGCTGCTGTGACTATTCCAGCAACTCAACAGCAACAGAGAAGACCAGCTCAGCAATATCAACATCAGCAACATCGTCCTCAACAGCAGGCCTACGGCCTCCCAATGATAATCAAGCTAGTACGAGTAATGAGAGGAAGAAGATCATTTTTGATCTGATTCCTATGTCTTACACAGAGCTGTATCCCTCTTTGATAGAGCGGAACTTGATTACTCCCAGAGACCCGCCGGCTATACCCGTCAACCCTCGGTGGTGGTATAGGCCTGAGCAGCATTGTGTGTATCATTCGGGTGCTCCCGGTCATGATGTGGATAGTTGCTTTCAGTTGAAGATGAAGGTTCAAGACCTTGTGAGGTCAGGTATTCTGAACTTTGAGGACTTAGGTTCCCGTGTTAATCAAGCTTGAATGTAACAACTCTTGGGCTGGCGTTGGCTTTTCTTCTGAGGTCTTCAACAAAGAGGGTTGTTCAAAAGCAGCAGCTGCTGATGCAAAGGATACTGACAGTTGTCATCCCTGGTGGGATCTATCACAATTGGGGTCATTGTGGGCGTCCCTACAGTTGTTCATAAATCAGAGTAATAATCACTTTGTTTAAAAACCCTTCTCCCATGCTAAAAGGAGAAGTGATGACATTGTTGGCAGCATTTTGTGCAATGATATTTTCATTCAAATAAAAGCATGTTAAAACATTTGTTTTTCCATTTGTTTTCCCTTTTTGCTTTTTACATGAAATTGGTGATCACAAAAAACCCTAAAAACAAGAATAAAAGCAATCTTTTCATCTGCATAACGATTGTCTTGTTTGTTTTCCAAAAAAGCTTTTATATTCAAAATCATTATGCAGGTTGTTTCTTAAACCCATTGAACATAATGATCCGACGTCATCTCCCAATTTTGAATTCCCTGTATTCGAAGCGGAAGAAGATGATGTTGAAGGGATTCCTGACGGTATTTCCCGACTTCTTGAGCAAGAAAAGAAGATCACTCAGCTGCATCTCGAGAATCAGCAGAACAGCCAACTGGGGCATTAACAAAAAAGAAAAAAAATAGAAAGAGGAGGGTGCAAAATCAAAAGAAATCAAAAGAAATAAATAAAAAAAAGAAGAACAAAGAGAAAGAAAAAAGAAAGAAAGAAATAAAAGAAGAGTAGCACCCTCAAAGTCCCAAGTTGACTGATGCTGAATGGATTCAGAGTCGTTACGACCAAGTGAATCTGATCGAAAGGAAGAGATTAACTGCCATGTGGCATGGTCAGTTATATCAGCAGAGAGTGAAAAAAGCATTCGACAAGAAGGTCAAGCCTCGTGTGTTCCGAGAAGGTGACCTGGTGCTCAAGAAAGTCTTGTCTTTCGTGCCCGATTCCAGGGGCAAGTGAACCCCAAACTATGAATGTCCATATGTTGTCAAGAGAGCCTTTTCAGGCGGTGCTTTGACACTTACAACAATGGATGGAAAAGTTCACTCGTCCTGTGAATCCAGATGCAGTCAAGAAATACTTCGCCTAAAACAAAAAAAAAACAAAATAGCTCGCTAAGTCGAACACCCCAAAGGGCGACTTAGGCAAAAAGGAGCGTCTCGGTGGATTGAAAACCCGAAAGGGCGATCCAGGCAAAAGTTAGAGACATTGCAAAAAAGAATTTGCATCCCGCTAGATTGAGCACCTCACACTGGGGCAATCTAGGCAAAAATTAGGGATTTGGCAAGTAATTGCATCCTGACAAGACCATGTTCTATATCTGTCATCCGCCAGGAATTCTCGATTCGTCGTCGACTAAAGCTTCGGATACATCGAAATTCGGAATGGTAGAGGAAAGGTCATTATGTTCAATGTAGCCCTCTCCAATATATATCACCGATTTCAAACTTGTACAGATCTATGGAGTCTCGCCATTTGCAGACTACCATTCCATCACATCAATTTGAGCTTTTATCCAATTGTTTGCACTCTTCTTTGTTTCAACTCAACAAATGTTTTGCATGTTTAATTGATAAAGTATCATTGTTTTCAAAATAAACAAATTTTTGACAAACTGTTCTTAAACAAAGTGAACATTCACAATGATGGAAGGATACTTAGGAGACCCGCAGTGCTCTCCCAAGGGTGGTATGATTACCAACTGGTAAGACATTTGTTCGTATCTCGAGCATGACTGTATCTTTTTCCTGTAGAACCTCTTACGGTTTCTCCTCAGCGAGGTTGCTCAGTGCAATGTTGGTTGAAGTTGTTCATCTTCATGTCCCCGGCACTGCAACATTCTTCCTCCAAGTCCCTGTTAGCCCTCTTGTGGGGCATCTCCAGTAGAGGGCTGTTTGAACCCTATTGTGGGGCATCCCCAACAAGGTTACTGTTGAAATACTTTTGTGGGGCAGTTCCCCAAGCAGAGTGTTTACTGAAGACTTCTGAAGGTGAGAAAAACAAGAAAGGGGGGGTTTGAATTGTTTGGAAAAATAAGCGCTTTTCAAAATGAAAATCACACAAGGATTTTATACTGGTTCGCTTATAACACAAAGCTACTCCAGTCCACCCGGCCAAGGTGATTTCGCCTTCAACAAGGACTTAATCCACTAATCTTGAAAGATTACAAACAACGCCTAAGAGAAGAATCTCTTAGTCCTCTCAAGTTGACAGACTACACTAAGTCACTTGAGGAAATCAACAAACAATAAATGAAAGATTTATGTAATCTATAGTGCTTCTAAGAAAGCAAATATTACAGTATTAAGAACAAGAGTTTTTCACGTTATAAGCAAAAGCTTTGTGAAGATCTTAGAGAGTGTTTTTCTTGAGTGTTGATGTTTCAGTATAATTTTGGCTTGTTGGCTTGCTAATCGTTCAAGGTTAATTTGCAGCCTATTTATATATTCGTTGAAGTAGTAGTTGAAACTGGTGGATATTGAGATGAAGTTACGCCATCACATAAATAGCTTCTGCAGGGTGACTTTTTCTTCTTGAAATGACTACTTACCACAAGTAGTATTTTCTTTATTGAGATTGGAGATTAACGTCTCTTTCTCAATTAGGAAATCCATTTGCAAATCTTTTCTTGACTTAAACGTTACTCCTTCATGATTAGCAATTCCATGATCAGAGTCTTCAAGTATTTGAGAATCTTGGAATCTTGCTTCTGATGTAAATCTCTTTTGAGTTCTGATGGATTTCTTCAGATAGCGCTGATAACTTCTGGAGTTAGACAACCGTTGTTCAGAGTCAGAACTTCTAGAGCGTATTCTTGTTTAGATGCTTCTAATGTATTACTCAGAGTTAGACTTTCTTGAACTTGTCTTCACTTCAGATGCTTCTGATAATTTGATAATTTGTATCTGATCTGGTTTTGTATCTGATGACATCATCAGATTTCTTCCTTCTTTCTTTAGAATCCTGCACACTTAGAAACTTTTCGTTAGGGTGCCATTTTTGGTTTCATCCTTTGTTATCATCAAAATCAAGGAATCTGTTGTAGAACAATTTTTGTTCTTACAATCTCCCCCTTTTTGATGATGACAAAACAACCTTAATTAGCAGATGAAACATGAATAATATTAGATCAGATAGACAGAAGCTCCCCCTGAGATAATGCTAGGGAGTTCAGAAGTTCTTTACCAGAGTTTCTTAAGTACAGAGGTTTCTGAAACTTTCTGCAATTTCTTAATCCAAGTTAGATAATTTTATTTTTAAGAAAATATATGTTGCAGAATGCCTAAGGTATTAGACAATATTTTCATCAGAGCTATTAATGACTTCTCCCCCTTTTTGTCAGAATCAAAAAGACATAGTAAAAAAAAAAAATAAAGAGAAAAACTTGAATTCATAGATAGAAGCACAACGACAATAAGAAAACATCAGATCCAGAGAAGGCAAGAAACAGAAACAACAGGCAAGCAAAAAAAATAAAATCCTAAGTGCCTAGGGGTTCGGAGGCGGAGGCATTCTCTGAAGCAGCATTGCAAGCATATTCTGGATGTTGTCGTTGACAGTATCTTGCTTGTCCATTCTGGACCGGAGTTCATTCTGATCTTTCTTGAGTTCTTTCAGAGTCTGAAGAACCATAGGGATCACAGAAGAGGACTCCCCCAGAGTCAGAGCCTGCTGAGCTTCAGCTTCAGCAGCAGCTTGTGCTTCTGCATCCGCCAGAGCCTTAGCTTCAACTTCCTTTTCCCTTAGGATTTCAGCTTCCTTAGCAAGTCTTTCTTCTTCTAGCCTTCTTGCTTCTTCTTCAGCTTCCTTGGCCAATCTCTCTTCCTCTAGTCTTCTGGCTTCAGCTTCTCTGGCAAGTCTCTCCTGGAGTCTTGCCTCAGCATCTCTGATGTAGCCATTTCTGACTTGTTCAGAGATGCCCTTCAGTCTAAAGGCCTCAGATGTCATCCAGCCAATGACTCTGTTCCAGTGTGTCCTTACAGATTTAGGATCATCACTGATTTCAGAGTTAGTGACCAGAGAATCGACCTTTTGAACTGAAGCCTCTGCAATCATCAAGATGGCTTCCTTAAGGGTAGGTTTAGAAAGTTCAGGTTCTGGTTCAGAGGTATGAGGTGGAGAGTTTGGAGGGCTGAGATTTAAGGTTTGAGGTGCAGATTCTGACTCAGGTTGAGGTTCAGATTCTGCTTCTGGTTGAGGTTCAGATGTTTGGGGTGAAGCATAAAGAGGGTTTAAATCTAAAGGTTCAGATTCTGGTTCTGGTTCAGCGGAGATGTTTGGTGGGTTGATATCAGAAGTGGGATGGTTAGAAGGTTGGTTTTCAGAAGGTATGGTGGTTGTTTGTTGTGGTGGAGGTGAAGTTGCTTCAGATTGTGTTTGTGTTTGTTGTTGTGAAGCAAGTTTATGAGCGTAAATTGTGGCTATGGTTGGGGAATCAGGGTCAGAAAATTCAGGGTCAGAAGAGAGGGAAACATATGGGGGTGATTCTGATGCTAAGGATGATGAAGAGGAAGTGCTTTGGTGAGTTAGTTTAGGTTCAGAGGGAGGTATGAATGTACGGGCTACATTTAGAACTGGTGTAGGTTGGGAGGTTCTGGTGATTGAGGGTGAAATATCAGAGGTGGTATAAATAGGTTGTGAAGAGAGAGGATTAGAAGAAGCCATCAGAGGATTAGAGGTAACAGGAGGAACAGACGTACCCGTAGAGATATTCAGAGGAGCTGAAGATTTGCTTCCAGAAGCGTCTCCAAGTCTGGCCTTCTTTGCCTGAGATGCTACCTTCTTTTCAGAAAGACCTCTCTTGTATCTGACGAAGTCTTCTTCAGAATCCAGACAGTCGTCGAGGCTGAAATCAGAGATGTCAACACCATCATCCAGCAGACGCTGAAGATAGATAGCAACAGCGTCTCTGGGTTCATTCTTGAAGAATCTGGCAAGGCCATGAGGCATCTTCCTCTGATCTTTCAAACAATCCCAGGATGTGTCCAGAGTGGGTCTGACTTGAATCTTCTTAATTATCCCCATACTCTTGAGATTTCTGGCATTCAGAGGCTTCCCAACATCTATTGCCAGATCATCCATCAATTTGGTCTTTTCCAGATGGTCTACCAGTCCATGCTCAATGAAGACATCAGATAGCAATCTTCCCAGAGGAATGTAGGATCTGGGCTTCATGTTGTTTCTGGTTTCTCTGACCGAATCTCTCAGATATCTGAAAAGGAGAGCAGGGAGGGAGATCTTCACACCCTTCTGAATGTAGTACAGAATGCATTTCTGGTCTGCATTGATGTAGTCAGAAGAGTTAGAGGCTGGACGGTGGTGAATGGTTCCCAGAATAATCTTCAGCCACACTCTGAGGTTCTGGTGCAGCTCCTTGTTCTTTGAAGGATTTCCTTCAACGTCGGGTTTGAAGATTGTTGGGTTGATAACATCAGTAATGCGCTTTGACCTAGGAGGGATGTTGTAAATCCTTTTTCCTCCACTTCGCTCCATGTTCAACAAGGAGGCAATAGACCCTTCAGTAATAACAATCTTCACCCCTAGAACATATGAGACGATGAAGTTGTCATCTGCATCTGCAAATCTCCAGAACTCCTTGACGAGAAGTGGGTAAATGGGACCATAAAGCCTTTGGAAATAGTTTTCCCACCCTTGTTTGCGAAGTTCTTCAGTGAGATCAACGCCATTTCTTCTTAGGTTGTCGAAATCAACTAACGATTCACACAACACGTCCAAACCTTCAAAAGGGGTTGAAAGGTTGATATGGCGTTCACGGTCAAGAACATGGGGTTCTTTGTAAATAGGGGTTATGGTGACGCCTGTAACCGTTGGTGTTTGAGTGTTTGAGGTTTGAGCAGTAGAACTAGATTCCATTTGTTGAGAGAAGTTAAAGACTTCTTGTTGTTGAGCGTCCATGGTGAAGAAGAAGAAGATTGATGAAGATGAAGAGCTTTCAGAGAATGCTTGAGAGAAGGGTTTAGGGTTTTAGAGTGAGTGAGAGTGATAAGTGTGTGAAATGTGAGAAAAGTGTTTATATACTCTAAGTTCAAACACATGCAAAACGACACACATTCCAGCGTTAGCACAAAAATCAAAATAGCACGTTTGGGGGGAAAAATGATTACAGCTAATAAATGAATGTCTAATCCCACAGTACGCACACTGCTCGAGGAGAACTCAAACGTTCTGACCTTTGAATTTCTTTTGACAGCTGTCTAGAAGTTCTAGGGTTAGACGCTTAGTGCTCCACGTGTTGATGTATCTGATCTTCAGGAATACCAAAGGATTGGTTTCTGAAGATTTCTAACTCAGATATCTTCTTAACTTGGTAGAAGTATCAGAGTCAGAGGCAGAAGTACATTTGTTTACATCAGAGTCACATTTTACATTTTCAGAGCCATACTTCATTCTGGGCAATTTTGAATGTTCAGATTTTTTAAGATAAAAAGAAATCTATCTTCAGCTAGAGGCTTAGTAAAGATATCTGCCCATTGATGTTCTGTATCAATGAACTTCAATGTTACTATCCCTTTCTGAACATAGTCTCTGATAAAATGATGTTTTATTTCTATGTGTTTGGCTCTGGAATGTAGAATAGGATTCTTACTTAAACAAATAGCAGCAGTATTATCACAAAAGATAGGAATGTTACTCTCAAAGATTTGTAGATCTTCTAGCTGATGCTTCATCCAGAGCATCTGAGTTGTGCACAGTGATGCTGAGATGTATTCTGCTTCTGCAGTTGATAGAGCAATAGTTGACTGTCTTTTGCTAGCCCAGGAGATTAGATTGTTTCCTAGAAGCTGGCAATTTCCAGAAGTGCTTTTTCTTTCTATTCTATCTCCTGCATAATCTGCATCACAATAACCAGAAAGTCTATACTCTGATGTTTTCTCATACATCAGGCCCAGGTTAGGAGTTCCTTTCAGATACTTAAGAATTCTCTTAACTGCTGTTAAATGAGATTCTCTAGGATCTGATTGGAATCTGGCACAAAGACAGACACTAAAGAGAATATCAGGACGAGTAG
This sequence comes from Lathyrus oleraceus, assembly GCF_024323335.1. NCBI lineage: Eukaryota > Viridiplantae > Streptophyta > Magnoliopsida > Fabales > Fabaceae > Lathyrus > Lathyrus oleraceus. The sequence continues at coordinate 6,293,811 of NC_066579.1, read as the reverse complement.
CAGTCAGATAGAGGAGAGAGCCTATCATACCTCGATAGAGCTTCTGACAAACCTTGTTGCTTACCTCCTCCTTTTCCAGAATGCAAGTTGGGTGCATGGGAGTTTTTGCAGAGTTGCATTCAGTCATGTCAAACTTCTTCAGAACGTCTTTAATGTACTTGCTTTGATGAACGTACGTGACTTCTGGAGTTTGATTAATTTGAATTCCCAGAAAGAACTTTAATTCTTGCATTAAACTCATTTCAAATTCTGCCTGCATTAACTTAGAAAATTCTTGGCAAACAGAGATATTAGCAGAACCAAAAATAATATCATCAACATAAATCTGGCATATCATGAGATCATTATTAAGGTTTTTACAGAAGAGTGTAGAATCAACTTTCCCTCTGATAAAATTTTGTTCCAGAAGAAAACTACTTAAACGTTCATACCAAGCTCTGGGAGCTTGTTTAAGTCCATATAAGGATTTCTTAAGTTTAAAAACATGTTCTGGAAAGTTTGAATTTTCAAAACCTGGAGGTTGATTGACATACACTTCTTCTGAAATATAACCATTAAGAAATGCACTCTTGACATCCATTTGATATAATTTAATAGAATGATTAATAGAAAAAGATACAAGAAGACGAATAGATTCTAACCTCGCAACTGGAGCAAAGGTTTCATTATAGTCAATACCTTCTTGTTGACTGTAACCTTGAGCTACCAGTCGAGCTTTGTTTCTGACAACTTCTCCTTTCTCGTTCAGCTTGTTTCTGAAAACCCATCTGGTTCCAATGACATGAGTGCCTCTGGGTTTAGGAACGAGATCCCAGACATCATTCTTTGAGAATTGATCCAATTCTTCTTGCATAGCTGCCACCCAGTCGTTATCCTGAAGTGCTTCATCACAAGACCTAGGCTCAATCAGAGACACTAGTCCCAGAGTGGTATCTTCAGAAGTCCTGAAGGTAGATCTGGTTCTGACAGGTTCGTCCTTGTTTCCCAGAATCAAATCTTCAGATACATTGATACGACTTTTGACTTTCTTTGGGATTTCTGGAGATTTAATTTCTTCAGAGTTTTGAGTGACAGTTGCTTCTGGAGTTTTATCAGATTCTACAAGAGTGATTTCCAAATCTGCAAACTTTTCAACTAGCTTTGACTTTTCAGGGTCAAGCTTATCATCAAATCTGACATGAATTGATTCTTCCACAATTTTGGTTTCTGTGTTGTATACTCTGTAGCCTTTAGAGCGTTCTGAGTATCCTAACATAATACCTTTCTGTGCTTTGGAATCAAACTTGTTCAGATGTTCTTTAGTATTTAATATAAAACAAGAACATCCAAAAGGATGAAAATATGAAATGTTTGGTTTTCTTCCTTTACACAGTTCATAGGGAGTCTTTTCTAGAATAGGTCTTATAGAGATTCTATTCTGAACGTAACACGCTGTATTTACAGCTTCTGCCCAAAAGTGCTTTGCTACATTAGTTTCATTGATCATGGTTCTGGCCATCTCTTGGAGTGTCCTATTCTTCCTCTCTACAACTCCATTTTGTTGTGGAGTTCTAGGGCAGGAGAAATCATGGGATATTCCATTAGAATCAAATAATTCTTCAAAATCTTTATTTTCAAATTCTCCACCATGATCACTTCTGACTCTAATAATTTTAGAGTCAAATTCTTTTTGCACTTTGGAACAGAAACTTGTGAATACAGAGTGAGACTCACTCTTGTGCTTTAGGAATTTTACCCATGTCCAGCGACTGTAATCATCAACAATGACTAGTCCATACTTCTTTCCATTAGGCTTAGAGGTAGAAACAACATTTTTCTTTTTAAAAGATGTTTTTGAAAATTTTCCTTTCTGACAAGCTTCACACAGAGCATCTGAAGAAAACTTCAGTTTAGGTAGGCCTCTGACTAACTCGAGTTTAGTTAGCTGAGAAAGTTTCCTCATGCTAATGTGGCCCAAGCGTCTATGCCATACCCATTGCTCTTCGTGAACTGACATTAGACATTTAACATTTTGATCTTTTAAATCAGAAAGATTTATTTTGTAAATGTTGTTTTTCCTCTTGCCTGAAAAAAGGACAGAGCCATCGTTCTGATTAATGGCTTTACATGTTTTTTGATTGAAGATTACATCATAACCGTTATCACTTAATTGACTTATGGATAACAAGTTATGCATTAATCCTTCTACATAAAGAACATCAGAAATAGAGGGAAGAGTACCATTACCAATAGTTCCGGAGCCTCTGATCCTTCCTTTCTGATCTCCTCCGAAGCCTACAAATCCAGCGTCTTTAAGTTCCAGACTTTGGAACATAGACTTTCTTCCCGTCATGTGTCGCGAGCATCCAGAGTCCAGGTACCATGACTGGTGTCTGAACTTTGCTGCATAGGATATCTGCAACATAGATAATCTTATCTTTCGGTACCCAGAATCTCTTGGGTCCTTTTAGATTAGTTTTCCCAGAGTTTCTTATAACTTTGGGTCTTCTAGCATTTTTAAATTTGTGTTCTTGTGTGTGTGTGTAGTGATATGAAAAAGGAGATTTAATTTGATCACTTGTAGAGGTTTTATCTTCCTTAGGATCATACCCAATTCCCCTTTTATTGTTCTGACTTACTCCATAAATCATTGATGCCATAATGCTCCTATCTATCCCATTCTTCAGAAATTCTTGAAAGGCTTTTCATATTTATAAATAATTTTATTTGAAGTTTGTGGTGCTTGAGATAACGTTTCTTCTAATTCTGAGCTTTTTGTTTTTGCTTCATCTCTTTCTAACATTAAAGATTTGATTGTATCTTCTTGTGATAGAATTGTTATCTCAAGTTCACTACACTCTTCAAATTTTGCTTTAAGACAGCCTTTAATATTTTTAAATTTTTGTTTTAATTTCTGATAAGAGGTAAGAGTTTCTGACAAACATGATTCTAAGTCAGATCGAGAAAGTTCAGAAAATACCTCTTCAGATTCTTCGTCTGAGCTGCTGAATGTGGTAGCCATAAGTGCTACGTTGGCCTGTTCATCAGAGTCAGATTCTGATGATCCAGATTCACTGTCATCCCAGGTAGCCAACAATCCTTTCTTTGTTCTGAAGGTGTTTTTCTTGAAGCTTTATTTTCTAGGGTTGTCTTTCTTTAGCTTAGGGCAGTCATTCCTGTAATGACCTGTTTCTTTACATTCATAACAGGTAATATCTTTGTTAGCTTTACCTTTTGAAGTTGACTCTGATCGATCCCCTCTGGGTCTTGGTCTTCTGAAGTTGTTGTTCCTCTTTTTCCAGAGTTGCTTAACTCTTCTGGTTAGTAGGGACAACTCTTCTTCATCATCAGAGTCTTCAGGTTCAGAGTCGTCAGTATCTTCAGTTTCTGCCTGGAGAGCTTTGGTTCTGTCAGGTTTCCGTCTTTCAGATCTGGACTTTAGCGCTACGGACTTGTTCCTTTTCTGAGGTTCATCCTCCTCTAGTTCTATCTCATGACTTCTGAGAGAACTAACAAGTTCTTCAAGGCTGATATTGTTCAGATCCTTTGACAGCTTCAGAGCAGTAACCATAGGTCTCCATTTCTTTGGCAGACTTCTGACTATCTTCTTAACATGATCTGCAGTTGTGTATCCTTTGTCTAGCACTTTAAGACCTGCAATAAGAGTTTGAAATCTGGAAAACATAGCCTCTATAGCTTCATCATCTTCCATTTTGAAGGCTTCATATTTCTGGATAAGCGCCAGAGCCTTCGTCTCCTTGACTTGGGAGTTTCCTTCATGGGTCATCTTCAGAGAGTCAAGTATATCTTTGGCTGTCTCTCTGTTGGTGATCTTTTCATATTCGTTGTATGATATAGCATTTAGAAGTATTGTTCTGGCCTTGTGATGATTTTTGAAGATACGTTTCTGATCTTCTGACATCTTGTTTCTGGGAACTTCAGCTCCATTTTCCAAGACTGGAGGTGTATATCCATCTGTGACAATGTCCCAGAGGTCAGCATCATAACCCAGAAAGAAACTTTCGATTCTATCTTTCCAGTAATCAAATTTCTCTCCATCAAAAACAGGAGGCTTAGCATTGTAAGAATCTCTTTCATTTGAGTGGGCCATTGTTTTTCTCGTACTGGATCTCTCTACACGGTTAAGTGTTTGATTAGAAAATCAATAACAGAGCCGGAGCTCTGATACCAATTGAAGGTGAGAAAAACAAGAAAGGGGGGGTTTGAATTGTTTGGAAAAATAAGCGCTTTTCAAAATGAAAATCACACAAGGATTTTATACTGGTTCGCTTATAACACAAAGCTACTCCAGTCCATCCGGCCAAGGTGATTTCGCCTTCAACAAGGACTTAATCCACTAATCTTGAAAGATTACAAACAACGCCTAAGAGAAGAATCTCTTAGTCCTCTCAAGTTGACAGACTACACTAAGTCACTTGAGGAAATCAACAAACAATAAATGAAAGATTTATGTAATCTAGAGTGCTTCTAAGAAAGCAAATATTACAGTATTAAGAACAAGAGTTTTTCACGTTATAAGCAAAAGCTTTGTGAAGATCTTAGAGAGTGTTTTTCTTGAGTGTTGATGTTTCAGTATAATTTTGGCTTGTTGGCTTGCTAATCGTTCAAGGTTGATTTGCAGCCTATTTATATATTCGTTGAAGTAGTAGTTGAAACTGGTGGATATTGAGATGAAGTTACGCCATCACATAAATAGCTTCTGCAGGGTGACTTTTTCTTCTTGAAATGACTACTTACCACAAGTAGTATTTTCTTTATTGAGATTGGAGATTAACGTCTCTTTCTCAATTAGGAAATCCATTTGCAAATCTTTTCTTGACTTAAACGTTACTCCTTCATGATTAGCAATTCCATGATCAGAGTCTTCAAGTATTTGAGAATCTTGGAATCTTGCTTCTGATGTAAATCTCTTTTGAGTTCTGATGGATTTCTTCAGATAGCGCTGATAACTTCTGGAGTTAGACAACCGTTGTTCAGAGTCAGAACTTCTAGAGCGTATTCTTGTTTAGATGCTTCTGATGTATTACTCAGAGTTAGACTTTCTTGAACTTGTCTTCACTTCAGATGCTTCTGATAATTTGATAATTTGTATCTGATCTGGTTTTGTATCTGATGACATCATCAGATTTCTTCCTTCTTTCTTTAGAATCCTGCACACTTAGAAACTTTTCGTTAGGGTGCCATTTTTGGTTTCATCCTTTGTTATCATCAAAATCAAGGAATCTGTTGTAGAACAATTTTTGTTCTTACAACTTCATCTTGCGTCTCTCCAGCAGAGCAGTCTTCTCCTCTCCCCGGCATGGGTGGTTTTCTTTGGAAGATTCGGTATTTGGTGGATTGACATCCAAGTAATCCGGCATTCCCTCGGATAGATTCTTCAACAGAGTTGTTGGCATGGTGAACTTTATCAATGCCTATTTATCTTCATCAGAGATCTGGTTGCTTCTTGGTATTTCTGATCTCCAGCACGAGTTGTTGTTGTGGCGTGTCTGCCTGTATATTGAACTCTTTCATCCGGTTGTGATTGATGATCCCTCCGGAAGCCTATTGTGGCCTTCCTCCCCTGCAGGATGATGTTATTCCCTGATCTCCCAATCTCCAACAGGTTTTCTTGTCTCTCTGGTGATTTTGGCCTTCCCTACGGAAGAAGAGTAGCACCGGATGGTTGATTCCTGGACCTGTGTGTTGAGCATGGCTGTTTGTCAGCATTCATCATACATTCCTCATGCATAATGCATACATGCATAATCATAACATTCAGGTACTCATGGGGCATCTGTTGCCATGTATCTGTTAATGGTTGTCTCCTGCTAATTGGTGATACAGATCTCCCCAGTAGATTCTCCCTAGCAGGTGTGGGTGTGTCTGATCTCTCCATATAGAGTCGACCCCTTAGGCAGAAAGTGTCTGTCATTTCCTTCTATGCTCCCCACCGAGTTATATCCTCGTGGATGACGGTTGTTTCCGTTCCCTCCCCTTGGGATGGGTTTTCCCTATTGAGTTCTTTCCTCATTAGGATGTCTTGATTCAGTTTGCCTTTTCGGATCGATCCTGAATTGGCTTCCTTGTGGCTGTCTCTTGTGCTTCCCTGTGGTATAAATGAATAGTTGCTCACTAACCGGCACTCGTTCATCTTATCCTCAGCGGAACTTGTTGGCTTCTACCTATGAACCGGTAGTTGTAAGTCCTATCTTCGTGGTCTTCTACCTACTAACCGGTAGATGTGAATCCTCTGCTCTCCCTGTTGTGGAGTCAACCCTTGTGCTCATCCTGATTGATGACGGATACTTTTCCGTGGTTTTCTACCTACTAACCGGTAGATGTAATCCCCTCTTTGTGGTTATCATTATCCAGTCTCGGTATTGATATTCCTTTCACCTTTCGAATATTTACTTTGATTAAGCAACTTTATCCCCTTTTGATTTGTCATCTTTGCATACCTAGTCCTGGTATCCCGATGCCTTTCATGTCGGTCGTTTATCCATTTAACAACCTACAACCCGGTTATGGATAATCTTCCATGCGAGTGTATTATCTACGTTTTGACGGCTATAGATAATATGTCTCATGCGCTCTTGGGTCGAAGTTTTGTCCTCCCCAGTCGAGTAAGATTCGTATTCCTCGTGGAATCGAATGTCCATCCTTTAACAAGTTTGCTTTCGCTCTCTTCAGGATGATGTCGGTTGATTTATCCATTTAACAACCTCCAACCCGGTTATGGATAATCTTCCATGCGAGTGTATTATCTACGTTTTGACGGCTATAGATAATATATCTCATGCACTCTTTGGTCAATCTTTTGATTGTTTTCTCCAGCAGAGTAAGATTCGTATTCCTTGTGGAATCGAATGTCCATCTTTTAACAAGTTTGCTTTCGCTCTCTTCAGGATGTTGTCGGTTGATTTATCCATTTAACAACCTACAACCTGGTTATGGATAATCTTCCGTGCGAGTATATTATCTACGTTTTGACGGGTATAGATAATATATCTCATGCACTCTTTGGCTGAACCCTTTGTTTGTTTCCCCAACTGAGTAAGATTCATATTCCTTGTGGAATCGAATGTCCATCCTCTAACAAGACTGCTTTTCTAGCCCTCTTCAGGATGTTGAGTGTTTTAGAACACAAACCAATTCACGCCTTGGTCGGTCACCTGTTTCATACCTACAACCCGGTATCCTTGGTGCTCCTTCCTGTCTGCTCGCTGTCGTGGCCTTGATCCCCAGTGAGTATCCTCCTCTCCGTTGGTGTCGATAAACGTCGAGTTTTTCCCAATTATCCGTTGATGATTTGGTTGTGTTCATTATCCCCAGAAGAATCTCCTCTCCATTGGTGTCGATAAACGTCGAGTTTTTCCTATGCGTCCGATGACGTATAGTTGATTGTTTCCCACAGATCATTTGGTAATGCCTGATGATTCCCCTCAGAGTTACCTCTCTGTTGGTTTCGATAAACGTTGAGTTTTTCTCATTCATCCGTTGACGTCTGATTGTATATCCTATTTCCCAGTCATTCGTTAATGTCTGGTTGATTCCCATCCAGAATCCCCAGTAGAGTCGTCGGTAAACGTCCTATTCGGTTTCCGGTTGTTGTACTCCCTTCCTTGGTGAAGTGGTCTCCTTCTCCGTTGGTGTCGATAAACGTCGAGCTTCTCCCGTTCGTCCGTTGACGTCTGGTCGAGTCTTCCCAGGCATCCGATGATGTCTGGTCACCTCTCCGTTGGTTTCGATAAACGTCGAGTTTTTCCTGGTCGTCCCCAATTGAGTTACCTCTCCGTTGGTCTCGATAAACGTTGAGTTTTTCCTAGTTGTCCGTTGGCATCTAGTTGTGATTTCTGTTCCCATTCATCGTCTTGTGATGTCTGGATGTGGTTGTACCTTTGAAGAAAAATCAAAATTCTAGTAATAAATATCAGATCCCAGTGGACGTTTCCGTTGGTGGATCCCCGCATTGTGCAAATTCTACGGTTCTTTGGTATTCAATCCCTGTTTACCCTGAAAGTCTGACAGTCGTTGCTCTCATCCGTTCGGGTTCCCAGTTGATTGAATAGGGGAAGCTGTAGCACCTCAAATTTGCACCTCCCATTTTGTACATTAATTTTCATTTTAGGTTATTAACATAACATTGTCCACTGCATAGCATCGCATTGTCCATTTGCCCAAGTGCAAGTCATCAGACAAGATTAGGTCAACTGGTTAGGAGAATCAGTCAAGCAAGCAAGCAAGTGAATTTCTCAAGGAAGCAAGGCCCTAGGGTTGATTCAACAAGTTCATATGACCTAGGGATCATTTTGAAGTGGTTTGGCCATGGATTGGATGATCAAAGCTCAACAGTCAAACTGAATTTCATCTGAAACCCTAGAAAGTAAACTGTGGTCTACTGTGCCTGAATTCATGGATTTGAAGGTGGGAGATGGTTTGAGAGGCCTCATTCATGTCCATACAAGTCTCATTTGACATGTCAAAGATCAAGATTGAAGAATTTGAGGGCAGATGAAAAGTTTCCAAAAATAGTAAGTGACCTGTAATTTCAAACTGCCAAAAATGGAAAGGTCTTCTCCTCAAATTTACATCATCATACAAGCTTCAATGAAATTTTGTCCAACATGAAAGTTGAAGATCTTGCTCTCACCTTTCCAAAAAGTCCAAGAACATCCATTTCTCATGTGTGGTTGGCAAGTTATGATCAAATCATTGTCAAGCATTTTTTAACTTCAAAGTGGGATAACTTTCACACCATTTGGCCAAATTGAGTGGGGTTTCTTGCTACAATCTCCATTTGACATGCTCTATCCAAATCATTCATTGAATTTCACCAAAACTCATCACATAAAAATGGCATTTTCAAGGTGAATTGAATTTGAAAAAGGGAGGGAAAAAGTGACTTTCAAAACTAAGCCTTTTTCATGCATTCCAAGCTTGGCAATTGGTCTTATATCACATTTGGAGTGTGTTTGGACAGGTTTTCGTGCACTGTAGCAGGGCATTGCATAACATGAGGGTGGCATGACCAATTTAGCATAAACTTGTATTTTCACTAATCACTTTGGTTTTGGCTAAGCTTGATTAACAAAAATGATTAACAACACATATAAATAGCTAATCCTAACTGAATTCATCATTAGCATTCATTCATCTCAGATCTAGATCCAAAATAGCAAATTCTCTCAATTTTTCTTCTTGATTTTTTCTGCAAATTTTCCAAAGAACTTGTGCTGTTCTTCATTGTTTCATCATCTACAATCATTGTTGAACCTTCTGCAAGCAAGGATTCATCCACATTCGAGCAAAATCTTGGACTGTTACATAGAGCATCATCCATGGCAGCTTGAATTTAGAGCAAGATCGAGCATAATTGAGCTTCGAAGCTCCTTCCATTCATCAACATAAGCACCATAGAACTTCTGTTTCGTGCTTACAAGTCCTGAAAACATCAAATCCAAAGCTGCATCAATTTGAAGGTTGGAATTCGATCTTTATAATTGTTGAAATTAAGCTATGCATTTGATAGATCCTTGATTGTGGAGCATGCTGAACTTTACACTTTTAATTTTCATCAAGTATTGAGTGGGATATTGTGAATTGAAGTTTGATGTTCCAACCTTCTTTTGATCGATCCGAGTTTGTTAGTGAAAGTTAGGGTTAATTGTTGTTAGATTATTGATGTGCATGATGAGAGGAGTCGATTGGTGTATTGATTGTTGATTTCTGTGGAAAAAGTTCATGATGATGATGAACTGGATGAACGCGCTATGAACCCTAAATATTTGCCCAGAACTCGTGTTAGATCCATGTTCCCATGAATTGCATGTAATTTCTGTTTTTGAGCCATGAGCCAATCACGCTGCGCCACATGTATTAGTGAAACGCGGCGTTTCACTATGGCGCGCGCTTGTTTGAATTTGGAGGAGGTTCGATCCTCAGCTCCAGCACTTTTCATTTTAGGTTTTGACATTTTCTCATCTCACTTATCATGTTCACCTTGCCTTGTTCATCTTTTTTTTAATTTTTCACCACACTAAATAAATCATAACTCATTCAATATTTGTCCAATTGATGTGTGATTTATTCCATGATAATCCTTGCCATGTCTAGTATTTTTTGATGATTTTTATGAAAATTGTGCACGTGCGGATTTCTGTTTTGGCTAGGGTTTGCTCATACATGTCATTTGTTGCACCTTGTTTACCATTTTGATCATGAAATGATGATGCTTAATTGGATGGAGCTGAAATTTTGTGTGCATAATCTAGACACCTTGAGGAGCATTTTGGTATATAGTTTGTGATTTTTGCATTCCTGGATTGTGAGATATGCTATGATCTTTGGAGGTGTGACAATTTGTGTCACACCATTTCTTGTCCAATTTATTGATTTTTGTTACCATGCCATATGAACTCAAAATGACCTGAACTTTTGCATGAGGATACTTATGGATATTAATGTTGCTTGTGAATTTTCCTGGAATTTCTGAATGCATTTCCTATTTGATTGAGATTTTCTCCCCTGTTTGACCAATTCTGAACCTTTTGTGAGTCATGATTTTATTTGATTTGTGAAATTCTCATTGTTTATTGGATGGACTTGAAATTTGGCATGTGTATTATAGACATCTTGAAGTTTGTCATGGCTTTGATTTGGTTCATTTATCTTATGCCAATTCTGTTTTATGCTTGCTTGAAGTTGATGTATGATTTGGTGCCTTGTATGAGCTTGCTTGAACATGCCTTGCCTTTATGAATTTAATTGTCTTGCTTACCTTGGTCCAAATGACTTGAAATTTGGTGTGTATATCATGTTATGAATACTGTTTGACCATGAATTTTTTGGGGATTTATTGAAATGTTTGTGAGTTGATTTGAATTGAATCATTCTGTTTGGTCCTATGAGGTTCTAAATTGCATGCTTTGTACTCTTTGCCTCATGAAATGATATTGGTTGATGATATGAATGTGAGACCACTTGGATTTGTTTCCTAATTGATTGATCTTGATTTTTGATAAGTTTCATGTTCTGTTTTGGTTTATTGCTCCCATTTTGACCCTAGTCTTGTACTAGTGGTTAGTGCTTAATGTTTGAGCTTTGTTTCAGGTCAAAGAGCACAATTGCTTATACTTGATGATGTGCACTCAATTGGAGTTGACCCATAGCTTGTTTATGACTAACTTTGAGTTTGTTTTGTAGGCATTGAGACTTATGCTTAGGCCTTATGGCTTGCACCTTTGTGCATTGATGTTTGTTATCTGTTTGTGCTGTGGACTTGTAATTGTCTGTTTGCCTTTTGTTTGTCTGGTATACTGATTATGTTGGATTGATTTCAGGTACCTTAGTTGCTATAGTTCCATTGAGAACTTGCTTTTGCTTTGCTTGCTAGCTTAAGCATTGAGGTATAATGATCTCTTCTCCATGTAGTCTGGAGGACCTGGCCTGTTACTTGGCCAGGCACCTGTCTGAAGTCCTCCTTAAGAGGCAATGCTTGTGCTTGTTTATTGTTGTCCCCAAGCAGGAAAAGACCTTTGATAAGGCAATTGGCAGATACAAGAGATGTGTAATCCATCTCCTGCTATTCAGTTGAGTCATCCCTCTGCTCACACCACTGTGTTGATGCATTGTGGATATTAACCCAAGATCTTTGTACAGTTGTACAGTTGAGTCAGTGTCATAAGTGTAGAAGGGTTCCCACTTTCTGGACCCACACTTCATTGTCTTAAGCTCTCCCAGGCCAGGGATAAGAGCTGTGAAGTCTCATCTTCACTTCCCATTTCATCTGCTTCACCTTAACTCTCTATGTTAAGGTTAAGAGCTAACCTCACCCTGATACAGTTGGCTTGCTCTTGCAGCCTAACCCTTGTTTGAGCCCACTTTGTGTGTATATAGTGTGTGCTATTTGTGATTGTTTGCTTTGTTGTGCCTGTGATTTAGGATAGCTTGCTCCCTGTGCAAGTTAGATAGCAACCTTGACTTAGGGATGATTTTGCATGATAACATCTAGGCTCGAGTTAGTCTCCCTAGTTGTGTCTCCCTCTGTTATCTGGTTAGGCTAGTCCTTTGTCCCTGCGTAGGGGAACTACGTCGCCCTGATCCTCATACCAGATGAGGTACGTAGGCAGGAGATTGAGCTGATCTCTCCGGGCAACCTTTTGTCTTTTTGTGTTGTCTCCTTTGTGTGTGTTAGGAGATGGATATAAGCCCAGCGATTGGCATTCCGTATCCTCTTGTTGTGTGCTTGGAAGCTGATATAAGTCCAGCGATTGGCATTCGGGTTCCAGTGTGGGTGTGTTTGGTTCGGAAGCTGATGTAAGTCCAGCGATTGGCATTCGGGTTCCATGTTTGCCCGTGTTTGTGTGGCTTTGTTTGGCGTGCGTGAGCCGAGCTACGAATGCTCTGATTCTTCTTAGTCCAAGGAGATACGTATGCATAGGATGCGACATCCTAGCGAGCATGTTTTCCCCCGTCCGAACTACTCCGACTCTGATGTCTATGCTTGATAGACTAAGTAGGCCCAGGATGCGATATCCTGCCGAGTCAGTTTCAGTCTGTTTTCTTGTGTCTCTTTCAGCCAGTGTGTGTGTGTGTGAGCAGTGTTTTAGCAACCATTTTCCTTCCTATTGTGCGTGGATCCCGTCGAGTACGACGGATGCGTAGGGGTGCTAATACCTTCCCTTCGCGTAACCGACTCCCGATCCCATCTCTCTTTGGTCGCGAGACCATGTCTTTTCCAGGTTTACTTCGAGCGTTTCCTTTCCCTCTTTTGGGATAAATAACGCACGGTGGCGGCTCTGTTGTTCTTGTTTCCCGCCGGTTTTTCGCGTAATGCGACAGGAAGGCCATAGATTCATGAAGCTGGCATTGTGACGTCTACTCTACACCAGAAGCTAGAATTTGTGAAGAACGGCAAGCTTGTCGTTGTTGGTGGAGAGAAGGCATTATTGGTAAGCCATTTGTCATCCTTGACTTATGTTGATGAGGAGGAGGAAGTTGGAACATTGTTCCAAGCTTTGTCCATTGCTGATGAATTAAAGAAAGTTGGGGCACCCATGTCTTATTTAAAATATGCACAAGAGGCTATTTAGACTGGCAGTATTGATAAATGGGTTCGCGTTGTGGAAGTCATCGAGAACAAGAATAGAACAGGACCGGGATTTCAGCAAGGGCCATTCAATGCCAATGTCAAGGTTATGCAACCAATTTTCCGCAATGGAAGGTTCATTCATGAGGATGATCAACACTCAACTGCCATTATTGAAGATAATGATGAAGACGAGGCCTGCACCGACTTTGTGACTCATGGCCAGACTTGCAACAACTGGGTTGCTGTTGATGCTCCTACTATTATACACTGTTTTGAGTAATATTTTTTCATTTTTTTAAAGAAAAAAAATTCCTTTTCCTATGCCTAAGGGAGAAGTGAACATTGTCGGACATTTTCTTATTATCATCAATAAAGTACAACTTTTATTCATCCACATCTATGATGTTTTATTTTTACTTTTTTATTTTTCTGAAAATGGTAATCACAAAAAACATAAATAAATAACAATCTTTCCATTTGCATAATATTTGTTTGCACTCCACTTCTCTAAAATCGAATTATCAAATCATTATGCAGGTTGGTTCTCAAAGCCATTGAATATAATGATCCTACTCCATCTCCAAACTTTCATTTCCATGTGTTTGAAGTTGAGAAAGAGAATGATTATGAAGAAGTTTCTGATGAGTTATCTCGTTTGCTTAAACACGAGGAAAAAGGCATTCATCCGTTTGAAGAGCAGATTGAGTTGGTCAACTTGGGTTCTAAGGAAGATGTGAAGGAAGTCAAGATTGGGTCTCAACTATGTCCAGAAGCTAAGAAGGGTTTGATTGATCTTCTTCGAGAATATTCAGATGTGTTTTCCTAGTCCTATCAAGATATGTCTGGTTTAGATTCTGAGATTGTGGTGCATAGATTGCCTTTGAATCCAGAATTCCCACGAGTCAAGCAGAAATTGAGAAGAACTCATCCTGATATGGCAGTGAAGATCAAAGAGGAAGTACAGAAGCATATCGATGTTGGTTTTCTTGTTACCTCCGAGTATCCATAGTGGGTGGCCAATATTGTGCATGTTCCTAATAAAGATGAAAAAGTCTGTATGTGTGTTGATTGCAGAGATTTGAATAAATCCAATCCGAAGGATGATTTTCCTTTGCCACACATTGATATGTTGGTAGACAATACAGCTAAGTTCAAAGTATTTTCATTTATGGACGGATTTTACGGTTATAACCAAATTAAGATGGCACCCAAAAATATGGAGAAAACCACATTCATTACACCCTAGGGAACATTATGTTATAGAGTGATGCCTTTCAGTTTAAAGAATGTTGGTGCAACATACCAGAGAGCTATGACCACTCTTTTTCATGATATGGTGCATAAAGAGATTGAAGTTTATGATGATGATATGATTGCTAAGTCTAGTGATGAAGAAGAGCATATTGAGCATTTGTTGAAGTTATTCCAGCGTTTGAGGAAATATAAACTCCACTTGAAACCCAATAAGTGTACTTTTGGTGTTCATTCTGGTAAGTTGTTGGGCTTTATTTTCTGCGAGAAGGCTATTGAAGTTGATCCTGCCAAGGTCAAAGCAATACAAGAAATGCATGCGCCCAATATTGAGAAGTAAGTAATAGGGTTTCTCGGCCGCTTGAACTATATCTTAAGATTTATATCGCATATGACTGCCACATGTGCGCCTATATTCAAGCTTATTCGGAAAGATTAGTCTTGTGATTGGACCGAAGATTTCCAAAAGCTTTTGATAGTATCAAAGAGTATCTGCTTGAGCCTTTGATTCTGTCTCTGCCTATTGAAGGAAGACCTTTGATCATGTATTTGGTTGTGCTTGATGAGAGTATGGGTTGTGTTCTTGGTCAGCAAGATGAATCTGGGAAGAAAGAATATGCAATTTACTACCCTAGTAAGAAGTTCACCGACTGTGAGACTCGGTATTCTATGCTTGATAAGACATGTTGTGTATTGGCTTGGGCTGCTAAGTGTCTGCGCCAGTATATGTTGAATCATACTACTTGGTTGATATCCAAAATGAATCCAATCAAGTATATTTTTGAGAAGTCTTCTTTAACTGGGAGGATTGCCCGTTGGCAGATGTTGTTGTCCAAGTATGATATTAAATACCGATCTCAAAAAGTTATTAAAGGTAGTGTCTTGGCTGACCATTTGGCTCACCAACCTATTGAAGATTATCAGTCAGTGCAATATGATTTTCCTGACGAAGAGATTTTGTACTTGAAGATGAAAGATTGTGATGAACCATTGCTTGAAGAAAGGCCAGAACCTGGTTCCTATTGGGGCATGATATTTGATGGAGCTGTTAATTCGTATGGTAATGGCATTGGGGCAGTGATTATTACTCCTCAAGCCACTCATTTTCCATTTACAGCTAGATTAACTTTCAAGTGTACAAATAATATGGTTGAGTATGAAACTTGCATTATGGGGCTTGAAGAGTCGATTGATCTCAGAATTAAATATCTTGATGTCTATGGAGATTCAGGTTTGGTTGTGAATCAGATCAAAGGTGAATGGGAGACGAATCAACCCGGTTTGATACCATATAGAGATTATGCGAGGAGGATGTCAACTTTCTTTACAAAGGTTAATTTCATCATATTCCTCGAGATGAAAACCGGATGGTAGATGCTCTTGCAACGTTGGCTTCCATGATTGTGGTGAATTTTTGGAATGAAGTTCCTAATTTAACTGTGATGCGTCTTGATAGGCTAGCTCATGTGTTTGTTGTTAAAGAAGTAAAAGATGAAAAGCTATGGTATTATGATATCAAATGTTTCCCCCAAAGTTAGATTTACCCATCTGGGGCATCTTTGAAAGATAAGAAGACTTTGAGAAGATTAGCCGATAACTTCTACTTGAATAGTAATGTGCTTTATAAGAGAAACTTCGATATGGTTTTGCTCAGATGCGTGGATAGACACGAAGAAAACATGTTAATGATTGAAGTCCATGAAGGTTCCTTTAGTACTCATTCCAATGGATATGATATGACAAATAAGATGTTGAGAGCATGTTACTATTGGCTGACGATGGAATCTGAATGTTGCAAGTTTGTGAAGAGATGCCACAAGTGTCAAATTTATGCAGATAAGATTCATGTTCCTATGACACTGTTGAATGTCATTTCCTCTCCATGGCCCTTCTCCATGTGAGGAATTTATATGATTGGCATGATCAAGCCCAAAGCATCGAACGAACATCGCTTCATTCTGGTGGCTATTGATTACTTCACCAAGTGGGTTGAAGCGGCATCGTATGCGAATGTAACCAAGCAAGTTGTTGTAAGTTTTATAAAAAATCAAACTATATGTCGTTATGGTGTGCCAAGTAAGATCATTACTGATAATGGATTGAACTTGAATAATAATATGGTGGAAGCTCTTTGCAAAGACTTCAAGATTGAACATCATAATTCTTCTCCCTACAGATCCAAGATGAACGGGGTTGTTGAAGCTACGAAGAAGAACATCAAGAAGATCATCTAGAAGATGGTTGTGACATATAAAGATTGGCATGAGATGCTCTCATTTACTTTGCATAGGTACCGTACATCCATCCGCAGTTCAACAGGGGCAACCCCTTTCTCTCTCATTTATGGTATAGAAGTTGTGCTCCCCGTGGAGGTTGAAATCCCATCATTGTGTGTCTTGATGGAAGCCAAGTTGACAGAGGACGGATGGTGTCAGACCAGATATGACCAACTGAATTTGATTGAAGAGAAGAGATTGACTGCCATGTGCCATGGTCAGTTATATCAGCAGAGGATGAAGAAAGCATTTGATAAGAAGGTCAGGCCTCGTGTATTTAGAGAAGGTGACTTCGTGCTCAAGAAGATTCTATCTTTCAAACCCGATGCTAGGGGCAAATGGACTCCTAATTATGAAGGCCCATATGTTGTTAAGAGAGCCTTTTTAGACGGTGCTTTGATCCTTACAACTATGGATGGTGAAGAGTTCACGTGTCTTGTGAAAATCGATGCAGTCAAGAAATACTTCTCCTAAAAAAAGAGAAAAGAACGGCTCACTAAGTTGAAAACCCGAAAGGGCGACTTAGGCAAAAATGAGTGTCTCGGTGGATTGAAAATCCGAAAGGGCGATCCAGGAAAAAATTAGAGACATAAAATAGAAAATTCATCTCGATAGATTGAGTACCCCACCTTGGGGAAATCTAGGAAAAAATTAGGGATTATGGCAAGTAACTGCATCCGGTTGGTCCCGACCTTTGAAGCAGTTTTGAGCAGTCATTTGGTTCTGATTCATCATTCTCAACCGAAAGTAAGCACTGTGGATTTTGAAGTTGGTAGGGATAGTAGTGATCATTGTATTCAATGTAGCCCTTTTCCATGTAAATTACCATTTTTAAAATTTATAAAGATCCGTGGAGTCTCGCCATTTGCGGACTACCATTCTATTAAATAAAGTTGAGCTTTTATCCAATTATTTATATTCTTATTTTGTTTCTGTTTTAAAATTGAATTTTTATGATGGTAATTTGGAAATAAAACAATAAATAATAATTTTTCTTAAAATAATAAAAACAATCACTTTAAGAATAATCGGTTCAGCAGGGAATGTCAACGGCAATCTAAGAACAGGTAAGTCTTAAGGTGTGAGGCATTGTTGGTCTTCCCCGAGCAGTTGGTTTGGTGACTTTGTCCTCCCCAACAATTCGTCGTTCATTCCCAGCATGGTTAATAAGTTGCTCCCCAACAATTTTTCCATGTTTTGCATTCCCAATTTTGTGACTTGATGAATGAACCCTGGATATCTCTGAACCTTTATTTGGTCTCCAGATCCCCAATTGCATTTATTTGTGTTTGTAGCGGGGTATTCATTACCATTAGAGATATTGACTAAATCCAAGGTAAATCATACAAGTCGAATCACCACCGCACTTCTATTTATCCAAAGGAATGGTTAGAAAGCGAACAAAAACCTAATAGTTTTAACAAAAAAACTAGTAAAAGAAACAGAGATCTGGGTAAGGGGGTTGGTTATGCAATGGGAAGGTGTTAGGCACCCAAAACATCCTAGGTACTCCTAGGGAGCCCTTTTCATACTTGTTGCAAAGGTTGTTTGTTTTTGTGAAAATTTGTTTGTGCAAACATGATTGAAGAGATGAGAAGAGAATATACAAGTTATTTACATTTTTGTGTTTGGATGGATAAACCCATTGCCTATGTACCATCTTATCAAAAGATTAGGATCAAAACCTCGTAGTTCGGGGTAAAAATCTCAAAATGAGTTGGTGATTTGATGGATCCAAAAGCCTTAAGGTCTTTTGTTATCCAAGGGAGAAAACTCAACCAAACCACAAATCCACCATGTGAGGATAGCTTCAACATGCTAGTGAGGGGTTAACCCTATAATAAGCATGGAAGACTCATTGTCCATCACTAAGGATATAGGTGAGTATTACATCTACCACAAAGATAACTCAAACCTAATAGCTAAAGGTTATGGAAAATTTGATTAAGAAAGTGGCCATTGGAACCACAAAAAGACATTTGAATGGGTTATATTTACCAATTAGAAGTATATACAAAATAGTAAAAGTTGACTTAAAGATTCAATTTAAAATAAGTGTTATGAAAAGAAAGTTTGAAAATCAAAAGCATAAGGCTTAGGTTTCTAATGTTTGAAAACAATAGTTAAATGTTTGCACAAAAAGTTTTGGCTTGGGTTAGAGTGGAGAGAAGAAGAAGAAGGGCTAAAGTCCTAAGCAAAGCAAAAAGATGAGGGAAGAAGAATCAAAACCACAATGGAGTCCCTCTCTTGAGATCATATTGATGATCTAAGCAGCTCCCATCCTTTGGAATAAGCAATCACACAAAGCATAAGCAATCATCAAACAAGTCTCATAAGAGATCCTCAATGTATCTTGTATCTTCCACTTGGATGAACATGGCAATGATCCTCCAATGAAACTCAAATGGAAACTCCTAGCACAATAGCACACACATCAAAAGTTCCATGAAGTAAAACAAGAATGGACAAGAGTGAGTTTAGAGATTTGGTTCTTCTAACCCATCTTCATCATTAAGATCCTTTTACTCCAATTTTGCATAAGGAAAGTCCTAGAATCTAAGTCCAAATCTCCATTTTTTTGCATAGGGAAAGTCCTAGAAACGAATTCCATTTCTTTGCATTTGATTCACAACAATCAAAACAAAACACAAGCATAATAATATATACACAATTATGTGCTCAAGTGAGCAAAAGGCAAATGACATTAACATAAACATGTGCTCAAGTGAGCAAAGAGAAAAGTAAATGGATAATATGTGCAAGAAAAGTAAATTGCATAAAAGTAAATTGCATAAAGTAAATGTTAATTGTCAATAGTTAGTATTAGTAGTTAGTGTGCCATAAGGCAAATTTAGCGCTATGTTAAGCAATCGTAATTGGACTTATGTAGAAGTCACAACTATCTGAGGCCGGTCAATAATAATGTAGGCAACAAACACTAGTTAGGAGTCTTGATTAGTGAACCAAGTCCCAAAAACTTGCCATGCCAAAAAAGAAGAAAAGAAATGATCTTGTATTGGTTTAAGCTTTTTTTGCATGATTTAGAAGACAACCTATCCTTAATGCAAAGCCATTCACTTGATCAATTGATCAAGATGAATTCGATTTGAATCAAGGAAGGTTAAATCTCCCTAATCAATGCTAACTTATCAACCTTCAACTCATTGATCAAAAAGAAAAGAAGTAGAAGAAGAAGAAGGAGAAGATGGATAAGAGAAATGGAAATGGCACAAATTAAAGTGTATTAAATGAAATACAATGTACCAATCCTCATATGTTGACCAATAACATTGAAAGTCAAGGTCAAACAATCAAAATCAGAAGTGAGATGAAGATTGGGAGTCAAGAAATGAATAAACTATTTTTGACATTTTTTAATATTTAAAATAAACTTGAATTAAGATAAAAGAAAAGGTCAAACTTCAAAATTACTTCAAATCAACCTTGGAAGGTCCAAGTAATTTATCCCAAGCTTAACAAGGTCAAACAAAGTTTGACAAAAAATTTCAGCATTTTTAAAAGTCAGAAACTATTTTTAATTAATTAAAAATGAATAAAAATAACCTAATTGAACTAAAATCTCAAATAAATCTCAAATCAATTCAAAAATTGATGAGAATATTTTTCATAGATCCATCATCATTCAAATAGGTTAGCAAAATATTTTTGTATTTTTTGAATATCAAAAACTATTTAAAATGAATTAAAAATAACCAGAAAAGAGAAAATTCACAAAAAATATCAAATGACAAAATAAAAAATATTAAAAATCAGAAATAGAAACTAGAATTTATTTGGGAAATAATGCAATTGGTCCCATAATTTTTGGATAAAAAATGAAAGAGATATTGATTTTTGAAAATAATTGGAATTAAAGAAATAAAAATCAAAAATAAGAAATTGCAAAAACCCACAGCGCTTGGATCTGAGCTCATTAATTGAGCTGACAGATCATAAGGTTGTGAGATGCGCGCGGATGGTATCCCTTACTCAACCGCGTCACACAAAGATTAAATAGAAGTCATAACAAGCAAAGGCTGAGATCAAATCTGGGAAATGGATCCAACGGCCAGAATTCAAACTGGAAATGATGAAGCCACCGGATCCATCGTCTTCTCCGGTGAGCTTGGATTTTCCGGCCAAATTGCAGAAATTCAAACCTTAACCAAATCGTGCGATCTATACATCATTAGAAAGCTGGGATGATGTACATCATCCCTGTACCATCCATTTCCCCTCTAGATCTCCATAGTGTGAGAAATCAAAGATGGAAAAATCTGGTGTTCATCATGAACGTAATGGATTTCAAAAATTGAATGCATAAACATGATGCCTCTATTGAGAGGACTTCAGCCAACACAAAATCTAAGCCAAAAGGTCAATGGATTAGGAGAATCGAAGAAAATACCAGTTGGAATGTAAGCTTGAGTTCTGGTAATTTGAGCATAATGCCTTGCTTGCTTTGCTAAAACAGAAGTTCAATGAGATAAATGATGAAGGTTTAGAAGCACTAGATCTGAGAATTCAACCAGATGAAGTTGAATTTCAGATCTGAAAAAATTGAGAAAAATGAGCTTGCTTCTTTAGTGATGGCTATGGAAAGAATTCTGCAGCATTTCAGGTTGAATTAGGCGTGTGAAATGAATGGAATGGAGTCTCTATTTATAGAGGAAGTGGCAAGGAGAGTGTGAAATGATCCGTGTGCATGGCATGTGAAGCTTCATTGCATGGGCTTGCATGATCATGTACAAGGCCCAAAAACAATGCCAAATGAACTCTGAGCATCAGCCAAATGGAATTGGACGTGTGACTTGCAAGGCAACTGCTTATGCACCAAGATTTCAAGTGAATTCCTCATTTGTACCTAAACATTCATCTCTTCGAAAGTACCATTTAGAAAATCCAAACATGGGCATATGGGTAATGGTTGGAAAGGTCTTTGTATGAGGAACAAATGTTATGTTGGACAAAAACTCATTTGAAGTGTGGAAGTTTATGAAATTTGAGTTTAAAGTGTAAGGTGCATGACATGTCAAGGCAAGGTTTCTAAAATTGGCCAACTTTCAAGCCCTTCTGTTTTGATGATGCAAGCCTCAAATGGAAAAACCTCCAACATCAAAGTTGTAGATCTTTTCAAGCAAATCAAAATGGACTCAAATTTTGCATCATTTGGATTTTTGATGAAAGAGTTATGGGCACTTGAAGTTGGACTTTATTGACTTTTAATGTCTTTGGTCAAAAAGGACCTATAATGTCTTGCATTATCACATGTATTGCCTTTGTGATTTTGAAATGTTGTTCAACATAACATTTGGAGTAGACATCTTAAGATTTCCAATGCATTTGATCCCACCTTAATATCATAAACAATGAATGAGTTATGTCCTTGGGAAGTTGACCCATAATTAGGGTTTCAGTCAAAATGACCTATAATGTATTGGAATAGAAGATGGTCTTCCAAGCTTCAAATCAATTTTTGATGAACATGAAAGTTGTTCATATTGTCCTTAAGAACAATTTTTCGTTTGGAACCATCTCCATTTGACTAACACATAAAAATTTAGGTCTCAATGCATTTCAAAATAGTCAGATGAATCGACTGATCAACTTCTCAAGTCCACAACCCATATTTTGATGAATTGATGATTGAGGACACTCAAATAAGTTCAAATATGCATGATATGATGAATTAAAGAATTTCCCTTAATTATATTTGACCATGGGCTGAGGTTGCTTCATGAGCAAGGCATTGTGATGCACAGATGAATTAGGGTTTCTCTGAAGAACAAGATCTCAAGCCCTTTGACTTGCTTGATCAAAATGATTCATTGAGGTATTAGGGAGGCATATTTGATGTATGAGAGTCTTGGGGACCATTACCATGCTTGCTTTCATCTCCTCTTGACCATGTCTTTGTACCAATGGTCTCCTAGAAGCTTTGGACCTTGTGATTGCTCAAGCTACAAACAAAAGATGTTAGTGACATATTTTTGTGCTTTTGGTTAGTAAACAAAATGAGAAAAGCAATGATATACAATTCAAGCATGCTTGGTGATCTCTAACCACCTCACAGAAGGTCCCACCCAAAGGCAAAGGGAACCAAGATACTAATGATCCTTGAGGCAATGCCAAATGCAATGTTATGATGCCATGAGAGACCTTAGGGACAAAATTGGGGTCTTACAGATGCCCCTATTTAAGGTCATTCTATCCGGAGAAGTGAAGGTTAAAATCTTCGTTTCGACGAGGTAGAATGGGCTTAAATAATAACAAAGAGACGAATTTTGGTCTCTAAGAGACCTCATGATGCAAATGTATGCAGAATGGTAACACTCTGCGGGGATATGTGTCCACAAAGGTAAAGATCAGGAGGAAGTTGAAATTCCATATGAGTAATATGCTCATAAAATGGGACAGAGACTCTGGGGACTCTAATGGGGATAAGAAGGAAATGCGTGAGCAGGGCATGACTCAAAGCTTGGGGAACAGAATTCCAAAGGGAGTAAATCCAACGGAAAGACTCGAGCTGACTCGAAGATGCATGTATTAGGGAATATGCCAACACAACAACACTATCCACAATGGATACTTCGGATAAAAATCCGGACTCAGGTGAGGATAATCCACTAAGGGACCTCACTGGGGATATCCAAAAAGGAATCTCCTAGGGAAGCAACGGGATGAGGTATTACCGATTACTGGGTAATAAGCTCAAAGAGACGTGTGATCTGAACACCGGTATAAGGGTGAGAGAACAACATGCTCGGGAAGAATGAATATCTAAGACCGGTATAAGGGTGAGAGATATCAATCAACCAAATCATCTGAGGAAGACCTAGAAAGGTATATTTCGACTCAGGAAAATCTGACTCCACAGGGGACAAAAAGTCATAATAGGGAGCAGAAGGAAGGAACACCAGGGATACCGGTTACTGGGCATATAATAGGTGACGGACCAAAGCGTGAATTGGGGAATATTCCGAAAACACTCATCATCCAAAAAGAGGGCAAAAAGCAAACTCGATTAAGGGATGGACATTCAATTCCAAAACAGGGATACAAATCTTACTCAACTGAGGAAGAACAAAAGCTTCGACCAAAGAGTGCATGAGATATATCATCTATTACCGTCAAAACATAGATAATATACTCGCATGGAAGATTATCCACAACCGGTTATTGGGTTAATAAAGGATAAATCGACCGAGAAAGAGAAAGGCATCGGGATACCGAAACTAGGTATATAATGATGACCAATCAAGGGGAGCAACAAACATTACCGGCAACCGGTATGAAATATGACTTGCTGGGGATAGATTGTCTGATCAGAGCAATTATCCAAAAGAAGGAGGGAATATCAATACCGAATATTGGATAATGATGACCATCAAGGAGGGGATTACATCTACCGGATACCAGGTAGAAAACCATGGAAAAGTAACCGTCATCAACTTAGGATGAACAAAAAGGTTAACTCTGCAAAGGAGAGAAAATAGGGTTTACAACTACCGGTATAGGGGTAGTAAACCACAGACTCCGTCGGGGATAAGATGAATAATTACCGATTACTGAGCAATTATTCATTTATACCACGGGGAAGCACAGGAAACAGTCACAAGAGGCCAATTTAGGATCAAACCAAAGAGGCAAACTAAATCAAGACTCGTCCTAGTGAGGATATAACTCAATAGGGAAGCCCATCCCAATATATGTGTTGGGAGGAAGCGAAAACAACCGTCGTCCACGAGGATATAACTCAGTGGGGAATTGTTGAGTGTAGTTTTAAGTGTCGGGTTTTTGTTATCGTCTCCACAGGGATTGTGAGATATCGTCGCCGTTCAGCAGTTGTTTCAATTCTTAACTCGTAGTAACAAGGGGGTTTTGGTTTTAGTCACAGTATCTTGCATAAAAGTGTAATAAAATGCGGTAAAAGTTTTGGTTTTTCTATTTGAGAAATATTGTCAAAGTTAGGGTTCGACGATCACTTTGCATGTATATGTTCGATCAACAAAACTTATAAACTCCTTTAGATGACAAACTATTTCACAAAGTCCTCCCAATGTGTTTATCTCTAACACACATTGTGGGTTTTCCCATTTTGATCCATTGTTTATCTCTAACACAATCTATCAAAATGATAACTTTTTGGTTCAACCTTATGGTGAACAAAATCATTCATTACTATCTCTAGCTAACAAACAAGATTGGATGAAAACCTATGTAAAGAGTTGGTAAACATCTCTCGATCATAAACCAACACAAAGAGTTTTCAATAAAACAAAGTTTTCACCATATATTCATCATTAAAGAGTTTACAAATGAAGATCATCCCATTTACACACAAAGCTAATGATCATCTACATCTAACCTTGACAAAATGAAGAACTTAGCCACCCATTTTCATGGTGGCTTGCACAACAAGTCTCGGTTGAAGGTTGATCAACATCCAAGTCGAAGAATCGAGATTGGATGGGAATCCACCTTCTTTTTGTAGAATAATGTTAAGAGATGAAGAAAAATGGGTTTCTAGGTTACAAAATATCTCTAGAGCAATGCTGAAAATATCTAAAAAAAGTACAAAGTATGGAAGTGGAAAAGTATGGCTCCAAAAAGTAACCCCTGCTACTTATAGTGCTGCTACTGAGCTGTCATGCTCGCTAGGCGAGCAGAATGGTTCGCCTAGCGAGCCCCTAAAATAGGCACCAGAGGCACCTGCGCCCAGAGAAATATCCTTTGTCAGATTTGCATGTTCGCTAGGCGAACAAAACCTTCGCTATGCGAAGCCCACGCTTCAACCTTCGCTCCAGCGAGCTTAGGAGGTTTTGCTACTGGAATTGCTTGCTGGGAGCTCGCTAATGGCTCGCCTAGCGAGTGAGTGCTGGATGCGCTTTTGACCAAGTCTGGGCGTGTTCGCTACCACCTTCGCTGGCTGCTCGCCTAGCGAGTTCGTTGATGTTTGCTACTATAAAATACTGGAGATGTTCGCTGGAAGCTCGCTGGGTGCTCGCCTAGCGAGCACTTCACCACAGCACTCGCCTAGCGAGTAAGCTGATGAATGCATTCTTTTTCTTGGTCCCTTGCCATTTTCTTGTGCCTTCATTTTCTATTATTTCATGCCTAATTCCTGCACAATAACGCACAAATCAAAGGTACCAAGATCGTTTAACATTGTATTGCAATTCATCTAAAACAAAGGAGGTTTTGAACGTTTTAGCAACAAAAAGGAGTGAAAGATGCCCACATTTGATAGCTCAAATAAGCACTTTTGGGCATCTAACAACTCTCCCCAACTAGATTCTTGCTTGTCCTCAAGCAAAGTATGCCTCTTGAAGGACAAGAGGATTTGCTTTAAGAAAAAGGTTTCTCCGAAGTCGGATAAAACGGCTCAAACACAAGAAAATCAACCAGGCATAAGTTCCCAATGGTTAAAATAACATAATGCACAAGAACTAAAACTTAATAGCAATGCGAAATATGTATCTATCCACAACAATATTATCTTGAATGAATCACCCTATCTCTCCTCTTCGAATAAGGATTGAAGAAATTATGCGTTTGCAACCGCGGGGACAATCTCTCTCTCCAACAAACAATGAAGAAATCAATTCAATTCATACAATGTCTAACAATTATAAATGGAAATGCGGAAGCGAGAAGATCACTAAGGACTTTTCCGGTTGTAGCTTGGTTAGGTTTACAAACAAGGGTCATTTCTATGGCCATTGAAAACGAAATTGCCGATGCAAAAGAGACATTCACTGTACATTATTCACACATCTCAACTTCGTTCCATTTGTTTCTCATTTGAAACCTTGACAACTCTTATTTCACAACTCAATTTTTGTTTTTCACTATTTTTCTTCCAAGCAAGCATTCATTTTCATTTTTTCTATTTTTTCTTTTCTTTCACATCATATTTACAAAACAGATGTTTCTCTTTTCTATATTTTTATATATTTTTTTATTTTCAATGCTTGCTCGGTTTTTCAAGAGTTGTGGCACTTACCGATTCTCTTTTTCGTTCTCCCCAACTTATTTCTTACTCACACTAAGTGAATGCTCTTGACTTTTTACGGCAAAAGAACAATTATCAAAATTTTCCGGGTTTCAAGAAAAAAGGTTTTTGACATCTCGCTTTATTTCAAGCTGAGATTCAACTGTTTAAGCTCAAAGGGATTAACGAATACTCTCTCTGCTCACGGGTAAGTTGTATTTGGAACTGGTTGTGCTCATAAGAAAACAAGCGCCTTGATCATTTCTAATTGCTTCCACAAATTCACAATAATAAAAGACCAAGCATGAATCAAATGAATCAACAAAGTTTATTAGAATCCAGCATTTAAGTGTACAATGGAGGTTTCCTCACAATTTGTGGTTCTAAGTCCTAGATGAAACATTCATTCAATTATGTTGCAAAAAGAACAATATTCAATTACAAAAAAGAGTAAAGTTCTTAATGCATTCTAAAATTCTAATCGGAGGTAACCATGTACCTTAGCATTATTCACTTGTTTATTTTTATCATTGCCATCCAAGCTCGGATGCACCTTCATTGGATACTTCTTTGAGGAGAAACCAATCTAGAAGGTTTGACACTCAACAACCAAAAATTTATTAAACAAAAAGAAATTTAAACCAAACACACAAATTAAAAACATAAACAATACTCATTACTTAAAAATTTTAAAAATGTGCATGGGGGACAAAACACCCCAAAAGTACATAACCAAAATCAAAATACAACAAATCTGAAAAATACAATAAAATAAAACAAACTTTGCCCTCAAAGGACTCAAAACCCTCATCACTACCGGCTTCAGAACCGGTAGCATCATCATCATCATCATCGTCATCATCACCATCATCCTCAACACCACCTGAAGCACCACCACCAGATGCACCGGCACCCGCCCCCTCTCCAAACATAGGCCTGTCCACAGGCCAGCTAGCGTTCTACATTAACTGCTCACGCGTCATCATCGAGTGATCACCGGAGGGGTCACGTGCCTGCAACTGCAACAGCTGCATAGAGTCGTGCATGTCAATCATGGCACGCTGATTTGCCGCCATCCAATCCCAATTGTAGTTGCAGACAGCCTGCTGGAAAGGATCGGATCCATGAGCAAAAGTACCAGGACCATCAGAAGTCCCGGTATTACCAGCAGCTGCACCACTTCTTAAGTTCTTAGGCTTGCAAAACTTGGTCACATATCTATCATTGATGGCCGGCGGGATCCTTACTTGACTCCGGGAGGGTAGCTTCACCTTCGCATGTTGGCACAAAGCCATGATTAAACACGGGAAAGCAAGGGGGCAGTTAACTCGTGCCCCCGACTTTAGCCCGCTCTCGACCACGAACTTCATCTCCAAAGCAATTACCCTCGCCACATCAATTTGAATATTCGTGAAGATGCAGTAAACCAGATGTGCCACTGGGATCGGCACGGTAGAGGTGTGAGACTTGGGTTTTATATTTGTGAGAACCAACATGAGTATCAGCTGAGCCATGGGAATCATGTCTTCCCTATGGTATCTCAACGGAACCCCAGATGGGTTCAGCTCAACTGATTTCCCTTCAAAAAGCAGGGCAGCAGAAATTGAATCGGTATCCCGGTGAAGCCTCAAATCCCTATGGTAAGTGTCTCTCTCATTCGCTCCCAGATGGAGCGGTTCACCCAAGACACGGTTAATTGTGTCCGATCGAATGCAACATGACGGCCAGACACTCGTGTTGTCCATGTGAATGGCTCGTCATCGTTAGGCAGTGCGTTCGCGTAGAACTCACGCACTGTTTCGATGTCATAATGTTCAAGCGGAGATATCAACCGGTCCCACCGCTTACTGTGAATCAACCCGACAAATGTACGGTATTCGCCCTCGGGGTTGATTATGAATCTTTTCTCCGGCAGAATCTTTCTCTTCTCCAACGATATATCTAGCCGCTTGCTTTGGCCCGACAAATTTGTCGGTGTCGAATTGTAAGGGCACGGTACGGTAAGTGCTCCCGACCTTTCTCTTTTTAGGCGCGATTGATCTTGATGCCATCTGCAAAGACATAGAGAGGAAACAACACAAACACAAAACAGATTAGAAAGCAAAACAGAATATCCAATTACTGTCATGTTCGCCACTGATTCGCCTAGCGAGGTGCTAGCGAATCTTGCGGGTTTTGGGTTCTGCCTTGTTAACACTGAAATTTCAGAAAAACCCAAGGTCTCATGGTATCTATTTCAGAACAAAATGATTTATCATGAAATGCATCGTTCTAAGGTACATGCAAATCTACATCCACATGCAAAACCTAATGTACCCATTCCCTCAAATTCACCCTAAATGTCTCATATTCAGAAATTTAATCTTGACAACAAAATGTAAATGAGATAGGACAAACCTGGTGAAAGAGATCGATAGAAGTAGAAATGCTCAATGAGGTTTGCAATGTAACAGTAGGGTTTTGTGTTAGCCTTATGGTTCGCAAAGTCTGCAAACCACGGCCTAACTTGAACTTTAAAAAGTTTTTCATCAGGAAACTCTTCTCGAATTTCTTTCTCTGAAGCTGTAACCTCCACATTAACTAAGCGAGATAAATGATCCGCCACCAAATTTTCCGATCCTTTCTTGTCTTTGATTTCAACATCAAATTCTTGCAACAAGAGGATCCAACGGATGAGCCTTTGCTTCTAATCCGGTTTGGTGAGCAAATATTTAATCGCCGAGTGGTCAGTATACACTACGACTTTGGACCCTATAAGATAAGACCTAAACTTTTCAAGCGCATACACTATCGCAAGTAATTCTTTTTTAGTGGTGGCATAGTTAATTTGAGCCTCATTAAGAACTTTACTTGCGTAATGTATCGCATGAAATTTTTTCTCTTTTCTTTGGCCTAATACCGCTCCGATTGCATAGTCGCTCGCATCACACATGAGCTCAAAATTTAAAATTCCAATTTGGAGCGACTATAATTGGAGCGGTAACCAATTTTTCCTTTAAAATCTCAAAAGCTTGCAAAAATTCATCAGTTAAAAGAAATACCTGGTCCTTGCCTAACAAATTACTCAAAGGCTTAGCTACCTTTGAGAAGTCTTTGATAAAGTGCCGATAGAAACCGGCATGCCCCAAAAAGCTTCGGATTCCCTTCACATTCACCGGAGGAGGTAACTTTTCAATCACTTCAACTTTAGCATGATCAACTTCAAGCCCTCTTGAAGAGACTTTATGGCCAAGCACTATCCCCTCGGTCACCATGAAGTGACACTTCTCCCAATTAAGCACAAGATTGGTCTTCACACATCTTTCAAGAACCGTTTCCAAGTTTGCCAAGCATAGACTAAAGGAACCACCAAATACTGAGAAGTCATCCATAAAGACTTCCATTGTTTTCTTGATAAGGTCGGCAAAAATAGCTTGCACACATCTTTGGAAAGTCGTCGGTGCATTGCATAACCCAAAGGGCATTTTACGGTATGCAAAAATTCCAAAGGGACATGTGAAAGCCGTCTTTTCATGATCGGTCGGGTCAACCGCAATTTGGTTATACCCGGAATAGCCATCTAAGAAACAATAGTATTGTTGCCCCGAGAGTCTTTCTAACATTTGATCCATGAACGGGAGTGGAAAATGGTCTTTTCGAGTTGCGGTATTCAACCGCCTATAATCAATGCACATACGCCACCCCATTGCAACTTTGGTCGGGATCAACTCATCCTTATCATTTCGAATCAGGGTAATGCCACCTTTCTTCGGAACCACATGCACGGGACTAACCCATGGGCTATCCGAAATCGGGTAGATCATTCCCGCATCCAACAACTTAACAACTTCCTTCCTAACAACTTCCTTCATAGTTGGATTTAAGCGTCGTTGTGGTTGAGCTACCGACTTAAAATCCTCTTCCATTAAGATCTTGTGCATGCAATAGGAAGGACTAATTCCCTTGAGATCGGAAAGAGTCCAACCCATGGCTTCTTGATTCTTTTTCAACACTTTGATCAAACGGGCTTCTTCATCTTTTGTCAAAAGATTGCTTATGATAACCGGCTTTGCCTCGGTCTCGTCGAGGAATGCATACTTCAAAGTAGAAGGTAACATTTTCAATTCAATAGGCGATTTTTCCTCATTAACCTCCTTCTTCAAGTCTTCCTCCTCAACTTCCCACGGTTGTAGTTCGTTTAAACTATCAAGTTCCCTTAAGCATTCATCAAGAGCTTGCTCTTCTTCAACTGTGAAAACTTCAAAGGAGTCATCAAGAGCTAACTCCATAGGAGATATCTCATGAATATGCTTAGAAACTTCAAAGGTTGCCTCTTCAATCGCATCAATGCGAAAACTATCACGTCTATCATTTGAATGCTTCATTGCTTCGAATAGGTCAAATGTAACTTCTTCACTTTGGACCCTTACCTTCATCAAACCGTCGTCAACGTCTATCATCATGCGCGCGGTTTTCATGAACGGTCGGCCAAGAATGAGCGGAGCATCATCATCTTCTTCCATATCAATCACAATGAAATCGACCGGGAAAAAGAATTTGTCGACTTTAACCAAAACATCTTGGGCTACGCCATGAGGATGGGTAGTCGACTTATCGGCCAATTGCAACGTCATCCGGATGGACTTAATTTCAATGTTGCCAAGCCTCTTCACAATAGACAATGGTATAAGATTAATGCTTGACCCCAAATCAATTAGTCCCTTTCCGACATAGACATCACCAATTTTAACCGGCAAAGTAACTCGTCCCGGATCAACCTCTTTTTTCGGAAGCGTCCGTTGGATGATCGCACTACAACTAGCATCGAGGACAATCGTCTTCGGTTCCGTATACCTCCGCTTTTTTGTAAGTATGTCTTTCATGAATTTGGCATACTTGGGCATTTGCTCCAGTGCTTCAGCAAACGGAATGTTGACTTGCAGTTGTTTGAAAATATCCATGAACCGGGCGTAATGCCGTTCATTCTCCCTTTTAGATGGAGCATGTGGATAAGGAAGGTTTTGGATTGGAGTAGCGCTCACTACCTCCTTTCCTTTAGCAACTCTAGAACTTCTCGCTCTTTTCTTTTTCACTTCCTCCACCATTACTTCATCACTCTTATTTTTCTCAATTTCCACACTTTCTTTCTTTTCAACTTCACCGTTCTTTTCAACTTCTTCCTCACTCCACTCCCCCACTTCACCATCAATTCTATCCTCTATTATTTTCTCCTCATCATTTTTTTCTTCCTCTCTTTTTTCACTCTCATCTCTTTTTTTATTCTCACTAATCAACTCCCTTCCACTTCTCGTCGTTATCGATTTACAATGCTCTTTAGGATTAGTTTGCGTGTTCGCCGAAAAAGATGGACTGGGTTGTTGTTCCGCTAGTTGCTTAGCAAGTTGTCCGACTTGAGTCTCGAGGTTTTTGATTTCCGCATCATTACTTTTTTGATTAGCCATTGACATTTGCATAAATTGTGTCAATGTCTCTTCTAGCTTTGAAGTCACGACCGGCGGTTGTTGAGGTTGGTAAGGATTTTGGGGAGGGTTTTGACGGCTAGAAGAACCACCCCCATAACCTTGGTTATGGTAATAGTTACTCCTAGGTTGGAACCCTTGATTCCCTTGGAAGTGTTGTTGTTGATTTTGAGGATGTGGTTGATAAGGTTGTTGTTGTTGTTGTCTCAGTTGGTAGTCTCATTGGTTCTCCATGTAGTTTACTTCTTCGAACCCGGGAGGTGGACAAAATCCGGTGTCATGCTCACCTTTGCAAAGCTCACAACAAGCTATTTGTTTAGCTTTTGAAGGTTCTCTCAACTCTTTTATTTGTTGAGTTAAGAGTTCCACTTGTTGTGAAATGAGTTTGTTTTGGGCAAGAATAGCATCGTTCGTCCCAAGTTCAAGCACTCCCGGCTTCTTCAAAGAGTTGCCTCTACTTTGACTTTGGAGGTCATTTAGAGACATTCGGTTAATAATATTTGTAGCTTCTTCGGCGCTTTTAGACAATAAAGAACCACCCGAGGTAGCATCCAACAAAGTCTTGCAATTCGGTTGAAGGCCATTTTTGAAAATGTGGATTTGAGTCAATTCGTCGAAACCGTGCCCTTTGCACTTCTGAAGCATGGATTTGAATCTTTCCCATGCCTTATTCAACGATTCGCTGGTCCCTTGTGAAAACACGGAGATGGTCGTCTTGGATTCCATGAACCGGTTGTGGGAGAAAAATCTTTCGATGAACTTCTCTTCCAACATGTTCCAATCTGTCATGACGGCAGGTGTTTGATCTAAGTACCAATCTTTTGCTTTGCCGAGCAAAGCGTGGGGAAATAATCTTTTGAAAAACGGTAGCTCTTGAGCTTGATCAACTCCGGCCGCCAATGCTATCTCGTAAAATTTGGTGAGAAAAGCAAAGGGATCTTCATGGTCCATTCCGGTGAATGGACTTCCATATAGTAAATTAAGAGTTCCCGTCTTCATCTCGTCTTGCCTTCCCGTGTGGTTGGCAAACTGAGCAGTATTCCTTGGACTGTTTACACATGGAGTGAAAATGGGCGGTGGTTGTGGTGGTTGATCCATGATAGGTATGAACGGTGGTGGATGTGTGGTAAAAAAAATTTCTCCTTGTTCTTGTCGTTGTCTAGCTTGTTGCCTCCTTCGTCTCGTTTTGCTATTCAGTCTCCTGGCGGTTCTTTCGATCTCGGGATCAAAAAGAAGTTCGTCCACAGGAATCTGCCCTCGCATAAAACGAAAGCTGCACACTAAACCAAACAAATTACAAGCACAAGTCAAAAATTCGAAAGCTAAAAATTAAGCAACTATTGCGATGCTCGCAATATCAATTCACAATCCCCGG
The DNA here is from genome assembly GCF_024323335.1 of Lathyrus oleraceus. Classification (NCBI taxonomy): domain Eukaryota; kingdom Viridiplantae; phylum Streptophyta; class Magnoliopsida; order Fabales; family Fabaceae; genus Lathyrus; species Lathyrus oleraceus. The sequence continues at coordinate 6,260,384 of NC_066579.1, read as the reverse complement.
CAATTGCGCCATTTTGTTGAGTGTAGTTTTAAGTGTCGGGTTTTTGTTATCGTCTCCACATGGATTGTGAGATATCGCCGCCGTTCGACAGTTGTTTCAATTCTTAACTCGTAGTAACAAGGGGGTTTTGGTTTTAGTCACAGTATCTAGCATAAAAGTGTAATAAAATGCGGTAAAAGTTTTGGTTTTTCTATTTGAGAAATATTATCAAAGTTAGGGTTCGACGATCACTTTGCATGTATATGTTCGATCAACAAAACTTATAAACTCCTTTAGATGACAAACTATTTCACAAAGTCCTCCCAATGTGTTTATCTCTAACACACATTGTGGGTTTTCCCATTTTGATCCATTGTTTATCTATAACACAATCTATCAAAATGACAACTTTTTGGTTCAACCTTATGGTGAACAAAATCATTCATTACTATCTCTAGCTAACAAACAAGATTGGATGAAAACCTAGGTAAAGAGTTGGCAAACATCTCTCGATCATAAACCAACACAAAGAGTTTTCAATAAAACAAAGTTTTCACCATATATTCATCATTAAAGAGTTTACAAATGAAGATCATCCCATTTACACATAAAGCTAATGATCATCTACATCTAACCTTGACAAAATGAAGAACTTAGCCACTCATTTTCATGGTGGCTTGCACAACAAGTCTCGGTTGAAGGTTGATCAACATCCAAGTCGAAGAATCGAGATTGGATGGGAATCCACCTTCTTTTTGTAGAATAATGTTAAGAGATGAAGAAAAATGGGTTTCTAGGTTACAAAATATCTCTAGAGCAATGCTGAAAATATCTAAAAAAAGTACAAAGTATGGAAGTGTAAAAGTATGGCTCCAAAAAGTAGCCCCTGCTACTTATAGTGCTGCTACTGAGCTGTCATGCTCGCTAGGCGAGCAGAATGGTTCGCCTAGCGAGCCCCTAAAATAGGCACCAGAGGCACCTGCGCCCAGAGAAATATCCTTTGCCAGATTTGCATGTTCGCTAGGCGAACAAAACCTTCGCTAGGCGAAGCCCACGCTTCAACCTTCGCTCCACCGAGCTTAGGAGGTTTTGCTACTGGAATTGCTCGTTGGGAGCTCGCTAATGGCTCGTCTAGCGAGTGAGTGTTGGGTGCGCTTTTGACCAAGTCTGGGCGTGTTCGCTACCACCTTCGCTGGCTGCTCGCCTAGCGAGTTCGTTGGTGTTTGCTACTGTAAAATACTGGAGATGTTCGCTGGAAGCTCGCTGGGTGCTCACCTAGCGAGCACTTTGCCACAACACTCGCCTAGCGAGTAAGCTGATGAATGCATTCTTTTTCTTGGTCCCTTGCCATTTTCTTGTGCCTTCATTTTCTATTATTTCATGCCTAATTCCTACACAATAACGCACAAATCAAAGGTACCAAGATCGTTTAACATTGTATTGCGATTCATCTAAAACAAAGGCGGTTTCGAACGCTTTAGCAACAAAAAGGAGTGAAAGATGCCCACATTTGATAGCTCAAATAAGCACTTTTGGGCATCTAACAGGAATGCGGAAGGAAAGATAAACACTTTCTGCTTAAGGGGTTGACTCTCTATATTGAGGGATCAAACCCCGACATTTGCTTGGAAATATATTACCAACTAGCAGAGGATAACAAACAAAAGTTATATGGCAAAAAAATGCAATACGAATATCCAAATGTTCAAAAATTATATGCACACGTGTGTGATGGTTAATGTATGATGAATGCTGACAAACAGACATTTCTAACACAAACAGGCTTCACAGGAATAAGCACACAAGCATCCGGTACTACATTTCAAGAGATAAAGCCAAAATCTCCAGAAAGTAATTAATTTGCCGGAGATCAGAGATAACAGGAAACAACAAAATCTCTGCAGGGGAGGAAACATTAGTCAACCCGACCGGGGACAGGAGTTACAAGGGGACCACATCCACCATATGAGCCACTCTACTAGGGAGTCTATCCGATGGATAAAGGGATTCTAAAGAATCAACTGCCAAAGAGATCACATCTGCTGAGGAGGAAAGCTCGTCACTCTACTGAAGGGACAAGTGGTGAATATACAGTCATGCCAGGAATATGAACAAATGTCTTACCCTGTTGGAGATCGTACCATCCTTGGGAGAGCACTGAGGATCTCCTAAGTATCTTTTTGTCATGGTGAACATTCACTTTGCTTAAAAGCAAATTATGAAAAAAATTCGTTTATTCAAAACAATGATATTTTTTCAACTAAAAACATGCAAAACATTTGTTGAATAGAAACAAATAAGAGTGCAAATAATTGGATAGCAGGCTCGAATTTATTTGATGGAATGGTAGTCTGCAAATGGCAAGACTCCATAGATCTTTACAAGTTTGAAATTGGTGATATATATTGGAAAAGGGCTACATTGAACATAATGACCATTTCTCCACCAATTATGAATTCGATGTATTCGAAGCTTCAGTTGATGACGAATGAATAAGAATCTCTGACGGAAGATAATTGTGGAATAAAGTCTTGTCAGGATGCAGTTACTTGCCAAATCCTTAAATTTTGCCTAGATTGCCCCAGGGTGAGGTGCTCAATCTAGCGGGATACACATATTCATTTTTTTTAAGTCTCTAACTTTTGCCTGGATCTCCCTTTCGGGTTTTCAATCCACCGAGACGCTCATTTTTGCCTAAGCCGCCCTTTCGGGTTTTCAACTTAGCGAGCTATTCTGTTTTTATTTTTAGGTGAAGTATTTCTTGACTGCATCTGAGTTCACAGGACGAGTGAAATCCTCCCCATCCATAGTTGTAAGTATCAAAGCACCGCCTGAAAAGGCTCTCTTAACAACATATGGTCCTTCATAGTTTGGAGTCCACTTGCCCCTGGAATCGGGCGCGAAAGACAAGACTTTCTTGAGCACAAGGTCACCTTCTCGGAACACACGAGGCTTGACCTTCTTATCAAAAGCTTTCTTCATTCTCTGCTGATACAACTGACCGTGGCACATGGCAGTCAATCTCTTTTCTTCTATCAAATTCAGCTGGTCATAACGACTCTGAACCCATTCACCATCAGTCAACTTGGCTTCCATCAAGACTCTCATTGATGGGATCTCCACCTCTACTGGGAGTACAACCTCCATGCCATAAACAAGAGAGAAATGGGTTGCCCCTGTTGAAGTGCGAACAGACGTACGATATCCATGTAAAGCAAATGGCAGCATCTCATGCCAATCTTTATACGTGACAACCATTTTCTGGATAATCTTCTTGATATTCTTATTAGCAGCTTCAACAGCCCCATTCATCTTGGGTCTATAAGGCGAAGAATTATGGTGTGCAATCTTGAACTCACTGCACAGCTCTTTCATCATTTTGTTGTTCAAGTTAGATCCATTATCGGTAATAATCTTATCTGGCACACCATAGCGGCATATGAGTTGATTCTTGATAAACTTCACGACTACCTGCCTGGTCACATTTGCATATGATGCCGCTTCAACCCATTTGGTGAAGTAATCAATTGCTACGAGAATGAATCTGTGTCCGTTTGACGCTTTGGGCTCTATCATGCCAATCATGTCAATTCCCCACATGGAGAAAGGCCATGGTGATGAAATCACATTCAGAAGTGTCAGAGGAATATGAATCTTATCCGCATAAATCTGACACTTATGGCATTTCTTCACATATTTGCAGCAGTCAGACTCTATTGTCAACCAATAGTAGCCTACTCTCAACATCTTTCTAGCCATGGCATGTCCATTGGAATGAGTACCAAATGAACCCTCATGGACCTCAGTCATCAACAGGTCTGCTTCGTGTCTATCCACGCATCTGAGCAGAACCATGTCAAAATTTCTCTTGTATAGCACTTCGCCATTGAAGTAGAAACTGCCTGACAATCTCCTCAAAGTCTTCCTATCTTTTACAGATGCCCCGGGCGGGTAAACCTGATTTTAAAGGAAACACTTGATGTCATAATACCATGGCTTATCATCTTTCAACTCTTCGACTGCAAATACATGAGCTGGTCTGTCCAAGCGCATCACGGTGATATTGGGGACTTCATTCCAAAGTTTGACCACAATCATCGAAGCAAGTGTAGCAAGGGCGTCTGCCATCCGATTCTCATCTCGAGGAATATGATGAAAGTCAACCTCAGTAAAGAACGTTGAAATCCTCCTTGCATAATCTCTATATGGAATGAGACCAGGCTGATTCATTTCCCATTCACCCTTAATCTGATTAACAACGAGGGCCGAATCACCATAAACATCAAGATGCTTTACCCTTAGATCAATGCACTCTTCTAATCCCATAATACAGGCCTCATACTCAGCCATATTATTCGTGCATTTGAAAGTTAGCCTTGTTGTAAAAGGAATATGTGTGCCCTGAGGAGTAATAATCACTGCCCCAATACCATTTCCATACTGATTTACAGCGCCATCAAACACCATACTCCATTTGGAACCAGGCTTTGGCCCTTCATCGAGTGTAGGCTCATCGCAATCTTTCACTTTCAAATACAGAATTTCCTCATCCGGGAAGTCATACTGAACTGACTGATAATCTTCAATAGGCTGATGTGCCAAATGATCAGCCAAGATACTACCTTTAATAGCTTTCTGAGCTCGATACTCAATATCATACTCAGATAACAACATCTGGCAACGGGCAATCCTCCATGTTAAAGCAGGCTTCTCGAAGATATATTTGATTGGATCCATTCTGGATATCAACTAAGTTGTATGATTTATCATATACTGGTGTAAGCGCTTAGCAGCCCAAGCCAAAGCACAGCATGTCCTCTCAAGCGTTGAGTATCGAGATTCACAATCAGTGAACTTCTTGCTCAGGTAGTAAATATCATATTCTTTCTTTCCTGATTCGTCTTGCTGCCCAAGGACACAACCTGTTGAGTCTTCCAGAACAGTCAGATACATGATCAAAGGTCTTCCTTCCACGGGCGGAGATAGGATTGGAGGTTCAGATAGATACTCTTTGATACTGTCGAAAGCTTTCTGGAAATCCTCGGTCCAATCATGAGACTGATCTTTCCGGAGGAGCTTGAATATCGGCGCACATGTGGCAGTCATGTGGGATATAAATCTGGAAATATAATTCAAGCGACCAAGAAAACCTCGGACTTGCTTCTCAGTTTTGGGCACAGGCATCTCTTGTATTGCTTTGACCTTTGCAGGATCAACCTCAATACCTCTTTCACTAACAATGAAGCCCAATAATTTTCCAGAACGGACTCCAAATGTACACTTGTTGGGATTCAGACGAAGCTTGTACTTCCTCGAACGCTGAAAAAGTTTCAACAAGTGCTCTATATGTTCAACTTCCGTTCTCGACTTAGCAATCGTATCGTCAACATATACCTCAATCTCCTTGTGCATCATATCATGAAACAAGGTGGTCATAGCTCGTTGATACGTGGCTCCGGCGTTCTTCAAACCCAAGGGCATCACTCGATAACAGAATGTTCCCCAAGGTGTGATGAATGTTGTCTTATCCATATCCTCGGGTGCCATCTTAACCTGATTATATCCGGAAAATCCGTCCATAAATGAGAAGACATTGAATTTAGCTGTATTATCTACCAACATATCAATATGTGGTAGAGGGAAATCATCTTTCGGACTAGCTTTATTCAAATCTCTATAGTCCACACACATCCGGACTTTTCCATCTTTTTTAGGCACGGGCACAATATTGGCCACCCATTGAGGATATGTGGAAGTCACCAGAAACCCCGCATCAATTTGCTTCTAAACCTCTTCTTTGATCTTCACTGCCATATCAGGATGAGTTCTTCTAAGCTTCTGCTTTACAGGCACACACTCAGGCTTCAGAGGTAAGAAATGTCGCACAATATCAGTATTTAGACCTGGCATGTCTTCATACGACCAAGCAAAAACGTCGACATATTCTCGTAGCAATTCAATCAACCCCTTCTTGGCAGATTCTTCAAAGAGTGCACCAATCTTCACTTCTCGCACACAATCCTCAGACCCCAAGTTGACTGTTTCCAGATTCTCAAGATGCGGCTGAATGATTTTCTCTTCATGCTCAAGTAGACGGGTGATCTCGTCAAGAATCTCTTCAACATCATCTTCTTCCGCCTCAAATACAGGGAACTCAAAATTGGGAGATGGTATTGGATCATTATGTTCAATGGGTTTGATCAACCTGCATAATGATTTTGAATATGAAAAGTTTTTAGAAATCAAACAAGGCAAATCATTATGCAGATGAAAAGATTGATTTTATTTTGTTTTTTAGGGTTTTATGTGATCACCAATTTCATGCAAAAAGCGAAAAGGGAAAATAATTGGGAAAACAAACATTTAACATGAATTTATTGAATGAAAATATCATTGTATTAATGCGCCAACAATGTCATCACTCCTCCTTTTGGCATGGGAGAAGGGTTTTTAAACAAAGTGATCATTACGCTGACTTATGGATAACTGTAGGAACATCCACAGTGACCCAATTGTTGCAGACCCCTCCAGGGATAATGAAATTGCCAGAATCCTCTGTATCTTCTTCCAAGACAGCAACAGCTTCTTCAGCTTGACCGGTGTGGATGAAACCTCCACTCTTGAACAACCCTTTCTCGTTGAACGCCCCAGAAGAAAAGCCAATGCCAGCCCGAGACTTATTATCTTCTAGCTCAATCATTTTTCCTAAACCAGCAGTTGCACCACACTCAATGGCCAATTTTGCATCTTTATAGGAAGCAAATGAAGGAGCTCCCCTCTCAATAGGCTCAGCTATAGATAAAGCTTGGAAAGGAGTTCCAACTTCATCTTCAGCATCTATGTATGAGAAGGAAGACAAGTGGCTAACCAGGAGAGCCTTTTCTCCCCCTACCACTACCAGCTTCTTATTTTTCACAAATTTCAGTTTCTGGTGTAGGGTGGATGTCACGGCGCCCGCCTCGCGAATCTATGGTCTGCCTAAGAGACAGCTATACGATGGGTGGATATCCATAACCTGGAAGGTAATCTGGAAATCACTCGGTTCGATCTTAACTAGGAGATCAACTTCCCCAATCATTGTTTTACGCGACCCATCGAACGCTTTCACAACGATTCCACTCTGCCTCATGGGAGGCCCTTGATAAGACAGTTTTGAGAGAGTGGTTTTTGGCAATACATTCAATGATGACCCAGTGTCCACCAGCACATTGGACATGGCGTCGTCTCTGCAATTCATAGATATGTGTAAAGCCAAGTTGTGGTCTCTTCCCTCCTCAGGGAGATCAGAGTCACAGAAACTCAAATTGTTACAAGCAGTAATGTTTGCAACAATGCTATCGAACTGTTCTATTGTGACATCATGATCTACATATGCTACATCCAAAACCTTCTGCAGTGCCTCTCTATGTGGTTCTGAATTCAACAGCAAAGATAATACTGATATTTTGGATGGCGTTTGTAGAAACTGGTCTACAACATTGTACTCACTTTTCTTGATGAGCCTCAGCATCTCATCGCAGTCTTCTTTCACATTGCCGCTCGGGCCAACAAGAGTAGGAGTTATTAATGTAGAGGAGGGCTTAACAGCAGGTGCCGGGATCGGAGTGCTCACTGCATTCCTCATCGGGCGTTCAACAAAATCAGCATTAGTTTGGGGCTTGGGAGGTGCTGAAAACACACGACCGTTGCGGGTCAAACCACTTACATCTGCGATATTAACAACAGAGGAATATGGCAAGGACACCTCTTTCCCATCTTTTACAACAACAGTGTTGTAACGGAAGGGAATTGCCTTTTCAGAAGAAAACGGTACTGGACCGGCGGGCTTAATGATAAGAACAGGAGAAGCCTTCTGCTTGCTACCATCATACTTAATGATAACAGGCTCGGGCATCCGGAACACCGGAGAAATTACGTTGACCTCAGGCTCATCTTCGTCAACATTCCTATTCTGAAGAATCTCAATGACTCCTTCATCCAGCATTTCCTGAATATCCTTGCGCACCTAGAGACAACCCAATCGGTTGACAGAGCATATTCGGCATCTATCATGGTCGTGCTCATAATGGTTGTACTCGCATAGCAAACGATGCATCTCAACCAAAGATTGTCGAATATGGCTGACATATTTGACCTTGTACTTGCCAGGGCAACCCTGGACCACGTTGACAGATTTCCCATGCTCGGGCAATGGGTTCTTCTTTACGTTAGGACCTACGTCCTCGAAACATAGAATGCCACACCTCACAAGGTCTTGAACCTTGGTCTTCAAAGGGTAACAATTCTCCACGTCATGGCCGGGAGCACCAGAATGATAGACACAATGCAATTCGGGCTTATACCACCACTGGGGGTTAGCAGGTATAGCCGGTGGGTCTCTCGGAGTAATCAACTTCCTCTCTATCAAAGAGGGATATAATTCTGCATACGTCATTGGAATAGGATCAAAAGTGACCTTTTTCCTCTCGTAACTTGTGCTGGTTTGATTACTATTTCGAGTCTGGTAGGCCTGTTGTTACGGACGGTGCTGTTGTTGCTGATATTGCGGATGTGATTGCTGATTGTTGCTATGTTGCTGATACTGTTGATTGTCTCTGAGGACAGGTGTTATATGAGCCACCTGGTGCTGGTTACCGGCAGGACGCACGGTCTTCCTCCTCATAGAGGGTCTTCCTGGTTTCACATGGGAGGTCACAACGTAGGCCTCTCCATCTTTCTTCTTTGCAAATGCCCCATAACGTTTGGCAGAAGAGCCTTCTTCCCTGGTTAGACGTCCTTCTCTAACCCCTTCTTCTAGACGCATCCCCATATTCACCATCTCGGTGAAGTCAGAGGGAGCGCTAGCAACCATCCGCTCATAATAGAATGAACTCAAGGTCTTCAGAAAGATCTTGGTCATTTCCTTCTCTTCTAGCGGAGGCACAATCTGTGCTGCCAACTCTCGCCACCTCTGGGCGTATTCTTTGAACGTTTCTTTGTCCTTCTGGGACATGGCCCTCAATTGATCCCTATCGAGAGCCATATCCACATTATACTTGTACTGCTTGACGAAGGCCTCTCCAAGGTCGTTGAAGGATCGGATGTTCCCACTGTCCAGACCCATGTACCACTGTAGAGCGGCACCAGACAAGTTGTCCTGAAAATAATGGATGAGTAACTGATCATTGTCGGTCTGAGTTGACATTTTCCTGGCATACATGACCAGGTGGCTAAGAGGGCAGGTATTTCCCTTGTATTTTTCAAAGTCAGGGACCTTGAATTTCACAGGGATCTTCACATTGGGAACCAAGCACAGTTCGGCAGCAATCTTACCGAAAAGATCCTTTCCTCGAAGAGTTTTCAATTTCTTGCGAAGCTCAAGAAATTGGTCGTTCATAGCGTCCATCTTCTCATAGACATCTGGGCCTTCAGACGACTCAGAATGATAGATGGTGTCGTCTAACCTGGGCATGGTATGCACGACAGGAGGAGGAACAGCAGGGACCGGGCTAGATGCCGGCATAGAAGCAAAAGTTGGAGCGGGACCCTCAGGCATAAAATTGGGAGGCATCCCCCACGGGAATCCGGTTGGCATGGCTGTCGAAGCAAAGTGTGCACTGGCTGCAGGCACTGTTGAGGAGATAATCTCAGAGATGACTGTCCTCTGGGGAGGAGTTGAAGGCGTCGGAGAAGACTGGCTCTGGGCAGCCAGGAATGATTCCATCAAAGCGCTCAATCTAGCCACTTCCTCCTTGAGTTCACGGTTCTCTTGCTCTAGGTGATCCATCAGTCTCGAAATGTTGGCTATAGTGTAGTACCGGTGAGTCAGCTTGTCTTCAAAATAAATGAAGAACACAGAGTTAAACTGTAACACCCTACTAAAATACCCCAAATATTCAATTAAAATAACAACATATATCAATCAGAGTAATTATGCAGTCAAGGGTGTCACACAAACACTTCACACCATTCATCAATATAACGGTCATGCTCTTTTATTAATTCGAAACATAAGCATTTGCATAATACGCAGCGGATAGAGATCAAATCGATCATTCAAAACATGTAACACATTACATGTAAAATGGTTCACAACCAACAATAAAACAATTAAAACAAGTTAAAACATCCCATCCCGATGTTACATCTATCAGAGCACGACTCACTAAGGAGACTACACTAGACTCCAAGCACTAGCTTCTACTCATTCACTGCTCGTTACCTGAAAAATAGTTGTAAGGGTGAGTTCCTCAATCGATATAGTAAGCATTATAAAATATCATGTAATGCTAAGTAATTTAACACATTAATCACCCTAATCGTATCATACATTCAGTAACGGCACATCAACCCAAATATCATATTCAATACCAGCACAATTCATACTCATACTTAATGCCAACACAAACACACAACACACGTATAATACTGGAATACATCCATTCATATTATACGCCATACATAATTTATGCAATGAGACTCCATGCATGCGGTACCGACTATTCGTGAACATATAGTTCAACTTCACCGACCAATCCAGGTACGGCTACCAAGCTCACTAGTCCCACTCATTTGAGACCTAGTGACTCACATCACTAATTCCTCACTATGGGAATTAGCTACCACCCCAAGGGCCATGCTATGCACGCTAAATCACCTAGCATGCAACATCAACAATAGTCCAAAATGACTAACATCACTAATTCCTCACTATGGAAATTAGCTACCACCATACAGGCCACCATATGCATGCTAATTCACCTAGCATACAACCATCAACAACAACAAACAATGGACATATGCTCACACTCTAAGCCATAAAACAGTCCATTCACAAATACATGCATAATATATACATTCACAACATTATGCATATTTTCACACATCATCAGCATATTACCACAAAATCATATCATGTCATGCCAATTAGTAATCACAGTATTAGCATACTCTACTAATACCTACACTGTTCAAAACAATGGGAAATAATCCCTAATACATCATACATCAGCTAAAATACATCACTCAGCTGAAAACACCAAAACTGCGCAACCAAGGTTCAGAAAAATCACAATCCTGCCCATACGCGTATTGCCTATGCCCATACGCGTATGGCGCATTTCCTCGCCCAACCCATACGCGTATCATCTGTCTCATACGCGTATGCTACGCGTACCACTCTCCCATACGCGTACCAACAGAGACAACTCTACGTTCAAAACATCAGTTTCCTCACCCATACGCGTAAGGCCTCATCCATACGCGTACCAGCCATCTCATACGCGTATTGCCTAGTGCCATACGCGTATGACCAGAAACCAGAATTTCCAGATCTGCAATGGCTTTCTCTGCTACGAGACCTATCCAATTCAACCTTCCACAGTCCAATTTTTACACAGTAATCGTTCATATCATCTAACACAATTCATACCCTATTCAATTTCACAAATTCTCACACTATTACATCTAATTCCTACGAATTCCTTCGATTATAATCCAAATTCGTTCATCTCAACAGTTCACAATTTTCAGCATAATTATTCCAATCAGATGTAAATCAATGGTTTATCACTACCCATTACATATTATCCCATAATACCCATTAATCGACGATAAACCCCCCTTACCTGAGTTAATCCGGCAATCCCTAAGCTCCAAGCTTTTCTCCTCTCCAATCTTCTTCCTCTTGCTCTGCCTCTTTGCTCTTTCTCCACTTTCTCAATTGCTTCTCTGTTTCACGTGAAAACTTTCTTTTCCCAAATGAGACTCTTTTTCCTTATTTCACACTTATATATTTTCCACTTTATATTATTATCCCAATAATAATAATAATTCAATAATTCCAAAATAATAATAATAATAATCCAATTATCTAATTAAGTTAATAAATATATTATTAACTCAATTTAAATAATTATTTTATTATTATCGGGGTGTTACATAAACCACAGGACAAGAGACCGGAAACAAGACCTGCTTATGCACATGATGCATGCAATGCTCGTGCATATGATTTGTTTTTATTTCAAAGGGAACTCTAGGGTTTTATTCGCAAATTTTGGAAATATTAAACATTTATCACATGTGGAAATATCTCATCAAATAATATCAGGGAAAAGAAGTACAGCATTGTCAATCATATACAAGAGAAAAGGAAAATAATTATCGTATGGATCCCTAGAAACAATCATCTAAAGCTCGGGATACATGAAGATAAGATGCGCGAAGCCTCTTCACCTCCCTCTCGTAGGCTGCCTCCATATCTGCTTTCTCCTTGGTGAGTCGAACATACTTCCTCTTCCAAAACTTGGAAGACTGAGGAAGTAGAGAAGTCCATGCATCGTCAGGGTCATCAATAACTTGATGCTCAAGAAACTCAATCAAAGCATCCTTCTCCTTAATCTGCTGAAGCAACTCTTCCCTTTCACGGATCCAGGCACGTGATAAGTCTTCGTCTCTCAACTCCTCTACTCCTTGGTTAGGGAGGGTTGAAGGCCCAGCCATAACCATCGGTGTAGGTCTCGGATACTCGTAAGGCATGAGATACTCAGAAGCTCTCTTCCTTACCCAAGCAGTATAAGGCTCCATGGCAACATAATTCTTAGGGCCCAACTCTTTCCTTCCTTTCCTATGAATCTTGCGCCAAGCACAGACCATTCTGCCCTTCAAGCCTTGGGGATCTTTACCCTCTTGAAAGAACACACCCTCTAACAGAATGTTATTAGGTTTATCCTTTAGGGGGAACCCAAGCTGACGATGCGCCAAAACAGAGTTGTAGTTAATCCCACCACGTGTACCAAGAAGAGGTACATTGGAGAATTCACCACAAGAGTCGATAATCTGCACACCATCATACACACGGTTATACCAAGAGATATCATCATTAGTGAGAGACATAAGTCTGGTGGACCACCGTAGACATCCCTTGTTCTCCTTGAAGGCGACCGTTTGCGGTAAGTGAGAAATAAACCACTTATACAACAGAGGCAAACAACACACAATGGCACCACCACCCTTTGCATTCCTCATATGCAAAGAGAAATAGGCATCACCCAACAGAGTCGGAACGGGATTAAGAGTAGAAAAGATCCTAATAGCGTTCACATCCACAAACTTGTCGATGTTGGGGAACAAAACCAATCCATAGATGAGAAGTACAAATATGGCTTCAAAGGCGTCCTCACTCATGGCCTTCCCATATATAGTAGCTTGAGCAATGAGGAACTCGGAAGGGAGACCTTGAATTCCACCTTTGGTAGTCATATGAGCACCAACCAGAGATTCATCTATATGCAATATGTTTGCTATCTTTTGAGAAGTAGGAATACTCTCCAAGCCACTGAACGACACTTGGTCTAGAATAGGTATACCCATAAGATAGGCATACTCCTCAAGCGTAGGCAAAAGCTGGAAATCCGGGAACGTGAAGCAACGGTACAAGGGATCATAAAACTGCACTAATACACTCATCAACCCTTCGTCCACCTGAGTAGTCAGAAGAGGAAGAAGCTTCCCAAAACGAGCTTTGAAACCCAAAGGATCTAATACATAGGATGTCAGATTCCTTAACTCTTTCAAATCCGGTTGTCTGAAGCTGTACTTCTTTGTATTTCTTCTTTGTCTTTCCATGTCTGAAATTTTGCAAATAAACCCCTTAAGGTCCTTGAAAATTTTCTTCATTACTGATGATATGGATGCAAATGAGTGCATGAATGCATGAATGCAACAATCACACTCAATGATCAAGCAAGGCACACCAAACAAAGGTCATGGGATGGATCATGTTATCCTTAATATCAATCATCCATTTTGGTGGATTATGGCTTACACCTTATCAACACCCAAGTTCCATGGATATTAAGGATACATGAACGGATCAACCATGAATCAAGGGTTTGTTGCAAGTCACGAGCATGGAGTTTAGGTTAAGAACCACCCAAAGGGAGTGTACTAGGGTTTAAACCTGCCAAACATGTTTTACAAGAGGTTCCCATAGTCATCATCCCATCTTTCGGATATTATCGGAGAAACGACTACTCGTATTCCAAAAAATATTCTCAAGAGAGACTCTTATGAGTGTAGTATCGCGTAACAATCGTATCAAATCTTACACTTGAACGATTTTCGCATTACATCCTAAAAAATAGGCCAAGATGGGCTTCGTAAACTAAGGTCCTTGGCTTCTAAGGTCTATATTGGAAAGAGTAATGTCTAACCACAACTTACTTGTGTGACATTATTGATCCCAACATGACCTCCACCAAGTGAATGGACTTGCAAGTCAACTTGCTAAGGAATAACTCCACACAAGTCAACAAGACTATGCCATCCTCCTATCCTAAGTGGACTCGAGTCCGGGTATAGAACTCATCTCATGAAGATCACCAAGCATACAAGGAATTAATATCAAGCAAATCAATCATTACATACAATACAGTAATCCCAAATTGCACAAAAATATGTCACAAGACAAATACAATACAACAAACATGAAAAGTTGGCAAAACCCACTAGGCAAAGATCTCCCCAGCAGAGTCGCCACTTTTCTGTAGCGGGGTATTCGTTACCATTAAAGATATTGACTAAATCCAAGGTAAATCATACAAGTCGAGTCGCCACCGCACTTATATTTATCCAAAGGAATGGAGCGAACAAAAACCTAATAGTTTTAACAAAAAAACTAGTAAAAGAAACAGAGATCTGGGTAAAGGGGTTGGTTATGCAATGGGAAGGTGTTAGGCACCCAAAACATCCTATGTACTCCTAGGGAGGCCTTTTCATACTTGTTGCAAAGGTTGTTTGTTTTTGTGAAAATTTGTTTGTGCAAACATGATTGAAGAGATGAGAAGAGAATATACAAGTTATTTACATTTTTGTGTTTGGATGGATAAACCCATTGCCTACGTACCATCTTATCAAAAGATTAGGATCAAAACCTCGTAGTTCGGGGTAAAAATCTCAGAATGAGTTGGTGAATTTATGGATCCAAAAGCCTTAAGGTCTTTTGTTATCCAAGGGAGAAAACTCAACCAAACCACAAATCCACCATGTGAGGATAGCTTCAACATGCTAGTGAGGGGTTAACCCTATAATAAGCATGGAAGACTCATTGTCCATCACTAAGGATATAGGTGAGTATTACATCTACCACAAAGATAACTCAAACCTAATAGCTAAAGGTTATGGAAAATTTGATTAAGAAAGTGGCCATTGGAACCACAAAAAGACATTTGAATGGGTTATATTTACCAATTAGAGGTATATACAAAATAGTCAAAGTTGACTTAAAGATTCAATTTAAAATAAGTGTTATGAAAAGAAAGTTTGAAAATCAAAAGCATAAGGCTTAGGTTTCTAATGTTTGAAAACAATAGTTAAATGTTTGCACAAAAAGTTTTGGCTTGGGTTAGAGTGGAGAGAAGAAGAAGAAGGGCTAAAGTCCTAAGCAAAGCAAAAAGATGAGGGAAGAAGAATCAAAACCACAATGGAGTCCCTCTCTTGAGATCATATTGATTATCTAAGTAGCTCTCATCCTTTGGAATAAGCAATCACACAAAGCATAAGCAATCATCAAACAAGTCTCATAAGAGATCCTCAATGTATCTTGTATCTTCCACTTTGATGAACATTGCAATGGTCCTCCAATGAAACTCAAATGGAAACTCCTAGCATAATAGCACACACATCAAAAGTTCCATGAAGTAAAACAAGAATGGACAAGAGTGAGCTTAGAGATTTGGTTCTTCTAACCCATCTTCATCATTAAGATCCTTTTACTCCAATTTTGCATAAGGAAAGTCCTAGAATCTAAGTCCAATTCTCCATTTTTTTGCATAGGGAAAGTCCTAGAAACTAAGTCCATTTCTTTGCATTTGGTTCACAACAATCAAAACAAAACACAAGCATAATAATATATACACAATTATGTGCTCAAGTGAGCAAAAGGCAAATGGCATTAACATAGACATGTGCTCAAGTGAGCAAAGAGAAAAGTAAATGGATAATATGTGCAAGAAAAGTAAATTGCATAAAAGTAAATTGCATAAAGTAAATGTTAATTGTCAATAGTTAGTATTAGTAGTTAGTGTGCCATAAGGCAAATTTAGCGCTATGTTAAGCAATCGTAATTGGACTTATGTAGAAGTCACAACTATCTGAGGCCGGTCAATAATAATGTAGGCAACAAACACAAGTTAGGAGTCTTGATTAGTGAACCAAGTCCCAAAAATTTGCCATGCCAAAAAAGAAGAAAAGAAATGATCTTGTATTGGTTTAAGCTTTTTTTGCATGATTTAGAAGACAACCTATCCTTAATGCAAAGCCATTCACTTGATCAATTGATCAAGATGAATTAGATTTGAATCAAGGAAGGTTAAATCTCCCTAATCAATGCTAACTTATCAACCTTCAACTCATTGATCAAAAAGAAAAGAAGTAGAAGAAGAAGAATGAGAAGATGGATAAGAGAAATGGAAATGGCACAAATTAAAGTGTATTAAATGAAATACAATGTACCAATCCTCATATGTTGACCAATAACATTGAAAGTCAAGGTCAAACAATCAAAATCAGAAGTGAGATGAAGATTGGGAGTCAAGAAATGAATAAACTATTTTTGGCATTTTTTAATATTTAAAATAAACTTGAACTAAGATAAAAGAAAAGGTCAAACTTCAAAATTACTTCAAATCAATCTTGGAAGGTCCATCATCATTCAAATAGGTTAGGAAAATATTTTTGTATTTTTTGAATATCAAAAACTATTTAAAATGAATTAAAAATAACCAGAAAAGAGAAAATTCACAAAAAATATCAAATGACAAAATAAAAAATATTAAAAATCAGAAATAGAAACTAGAATTTATTTGGAAAATAATGCAATTGGTCCCATAATTTTTGGATAAAAAATGAAAGAGATATTGATTTTTGAAAATAATTGGAATTAAAGAAATAAAAATCATAAATAAGAAATTGCAAAAATCCACAGCGCTTGGATCTGAGCTCATTAATTGAGCTGGCAGATCATAAGGCTGGGAGATGCGCGCGCATGGTATCCCTTAGTCAACCGCGTCACACAAAGATTAAATAGAAGTCATAACAAGCAAAGGCTGAGATCAAATCTGGGAAATGGATCCAACGGCCAGAATTCAACCTGGAAATGATGAAGCCACCGGAGCCACCGTCTTCTCCAGTGAGCTTGGATTTTCCGGCCAAATTGCAGAAATTCAAACCTTAACCAAATCGTGCGATCTATACATCATTAGAAAGCTGGGATGATGTACATCATCCCTGTACCATCCATTTCCCCTCTAGATCTCCATAGTGTGAGAAATCAGAGATGGAAAAATCTGGTGTTCATCATGGACTTAATGGATTTCAAAAATTGAATGCATAAACATGATGCCTCTATTGAGAGGACTTCAGCCAACACAAAATCTAAGCCAAAAGGTCAATGGATTAGGAGAATCGAAGAAAATACCATTTGGAATGTAAGCTTGAGTTCTGGTAATTTAAGCACAATGTCTTGCTTGCTTTGCTAAAACAGAAGTTCAATGAGATAAATGATGAAGGTTTAGAAGCACTAGATCTGAGAATTCAACCAGATGAAGTTGAATTTCAGATCTGAAAAAATTGAGAAAAATGAGCTTGCTTCTTTAGTGATGGCTATGGAAAGAATTCTGCAGCATTTCAGGTTGAATTAGGCGTGTGAAATGAATGGAATAGAGTCTCTATTTATAGAGGAAGTGGCAAGGAGAGTGTGAAATGATCCGTGTGCATGGCATGTGAAGCTTCATTGCATGGGCTTGCATGATCATGCACAAGGCCCAAAAACAATGCCAAATGAACTTTGAGCATCAGCCATATGGAATTGGACGTGTGACTTGCAAGGCAACTGCTTATGCACCAAGATTTCAAGTGAATTCCTCATTTGTACCTAAACATTCATCTCTTCGAAAGTACCATTTAGAAAATCCAAACATGGGCATATGGGTAATGGTTGGAAAGGTCTTTGTATGAGGAACAAATGTTATGTTGGACAAAAACTCATTTGAAGTGTGGAAGTTTATGAAATTTGAGTTTAAAGTGTCAGGTGCATGACATGTCAAGGCAAGGTTTCTAAAATTTGCCAACTTTTAAGCCTTTCTGTTTTGATGATGCAAGCATCAAATGGAAAAACCTCCAACATCAAAGTTGTATATCTTTTCAATAAAATCAAAATGGACGCAAATTTTGCATCATTTGGAGTTTTTATGAAAGAGTTATGGGCACTTGAAGTTGGACTTTTTTGACTTTTAATGCCTTTGGTCAAAAAGGACCTATAATGTCTTGCATTATAACATGTATTTCCTTTGATATTTTGAAATTTTGTTAAACATAACATTTGGAGTAGACATATTAAGCTTTCCAATTCATTTGATCCCACCTCAATATCATAAACAATGAATGAGTTATGTCCCTGGGAAGTTGACCCACAATTAGGGTTTCAGTCAAAATGACCTATAATGTATTGGAATAACAGATGGTCTTCCAAGCTTCAAATCAATTTTTAATGAACATGAAAGTTGTTCATATTGTCCTTAAGAACAATTTTTATTTTGGAACCATCTCCATTTGACTAAAACATAAAATGTTAGGTCTCAGTGCATTTCAAAATAGTCAGATGAGTTGACTGATCAACTTCTCAAGTCCACAACCCATATTTTGATGAATTGATGATTGAGGACACTCAAATAAGTTTAAATATGCATGAAATGATGAATTAAAGAACTTCCCTTGATTATATTTGACCATGGACTGAGGTTGCTTCATGAGCAAGGCATTGTGATGCACAGATGAATTAGGGTTTCTCTGAAGAACAAGATCTCAAGCCCTTTGACTTGCTTGATCAAAATGATACATTACGGTATTAGGGAGGCATATTTGATGGATAAGAGTCTTGGGGACCATTACCATGCTTGCTTTCATCTCCTCTTGACCATGTCTTTGTACCAATGGTCTCCTAGAAGCTTTGGACCTTGTGATTGCTCAAGCTACAAACAAAAGATGTTAATGACATATTTTTATGCTTTTGGTTAGTAAACAAAATGAGAAAAGCAATGATATACAATTCAAGCATGCTTGGTGATCTCTAACCACCTCACAGAAGGTCCCACCCAAAGGCAAAGGGAACCAAGATGCTAATGATCCTTGAGGCAATGCCAAATGCAATGTTATGATGCCATGAGGGACCTTAGGGACAAAATTGGGGTCTTACAGTGTTGCATAACCGTGACAACTTCTCCCCTGCATGAGTCGACAGACCCGATTGTTTATTTTGGTGCCTTGGAATTGGTTTATTTCGCAATCTCCAAGAAGAATCTGATGATTATTGAAGATTTTGGTTGTCTTTTATTTGTTCTGACAGGTCAGTATCCCCAACAATCTTCCTGATTCCTCATTCATATTTTTACCTCTTGGATCCCCGAAAAAGTTTCTTCTTCTGATGAAAGTTCTCTCATTCCCAACAGTGTCTGGTTTTGAGCGGTTTTGATACGGTGTTGACTTAAAATACCCCACAGTGTCGACTTGTTAGGATCCTCAGCAGATCCTTCTTTATCCTTAGCATGTTTGGTTGATATTTTCAGCAGTGCTCTCTTCCCCCGCGAAGTTTGCCATGATTGGTTGAATGCATGTTCTCCATGTCTTTCCCCAGCAATAGTTGAATTTATTCTAAGCCAGATGATTTATTTTCATCCCTAGCGGATTTTCCAGTGTTTGTTTCCATTTTGTTGAGATTAGCCGAGTGTTTTATAGTGATGATTCAAATATTCGTTATTTGTATCCTTTGTGTTGGCTTGGCAGCATAATCATAATCATAATCATATACATGCATATTCATGCATAAAACACAACATCAGATATTTCATTGTTCATTTTTTATCGCATTGATTTTTCTTCTGATCCCCTACTTTGATGATATTATTTCCCCATGCATATTTGGTGTGTCTGTCCTCCCTCAATTGTAGAGTGTCATCCCCTTAAGCAGAAAGAGTTTAGCCTTTCTTATTCCCCACTAAGTTATTTCCTCGTGGATGATTATTATTTTAGTTTCCTCCCCAGTGATTTACCTGGATGAAACCACTCCCCTTGAGTTATATCCTCGTTGGGTTGAGTCTTTGTTTGACCATTTCTTTCTAGTTTTTACCTATATATATATTTTGGTCCCCGAGAGTTTATTATCCAGTAACTGGTAATATTCTTCTTGATGTGGAATACTTTACCTTTACCCAATAACTGGTAAAAGGTAATTTACTTCTTTGTTTACCCCAGCGGATTCGTTTTCACGTTTCCTCAGTAAGTTTATCCTTGATATGTTCATCCTAACCGGTGACAAATATTCTTCATGTTTGGTTTTCTACCCAGTAAAAAGGTAGTCGTAATCCCTGTTTTATTCCCCAGAGAGTCTATCCTTGATATGTTCACTTTAACCGATGACAGATTTTCTCTTCTTTGCGGTCTTCTACCCAGTAACTGGTAGATATAAATCATATTTTCCCCTATTAGTCTATCCTTGATATGTTCACTTTAACCAGTGACGGATGCTCTCTCTTTGGTCTTCTACCCATTAACCGATAGTTGTAATTCCTATTTTTTTCCCAACAGTCTATCCTTGACATGTTTACCCTAAACGGTAACGGATATTCATCCTTTTTCCCCAAGTGGTCTATCCTTGATATGTTCATCCTAACCGATGACGAATATTCTTCCTCTGAGTTTATCCTTGATATGTTCACTTTAATCAGTGACTGATACTCTCTCTTTGGTCTTATGCCTAGTAGCCGATAGTTGTAAATCCTATTTAGTTTCTTTCCCCCAGTAGGTTACTCTTACCCAGTAAACGGTAATGATATGCCGTTTTTTCCTCAACGAGTCATCCTTGATATGTTTACCCTAACCAGTAACAGATGTCCTTCTGCCGGAGTATATTATCTTCTTACCCAGTAACCGGTAATAGATCATATATCTCCTTTTACTCATGTGTTGAAGTTTTTCTTCCCTAGTTGATTTTGGTTTCATATTTCTTCGTGAAATAGAATTCCATTTTTGCATGAGTATTTCAGCTTTATTCTGATTTACACATTTCCCCTGCAGGTGTTTCTTGTTGTATTGACGTTATCCTAATATATGCAGTTTCCCTTTTTCCCCGACCGAGTCTTTCCATTGATTTATTTTTGTGGAAAATCCCCTCGTGTCTCTCAGCAATTTTTCCTAGCCTACGCATAACTTTTATCCCCTAGAGTCTCTGTCTCCCCAGTGAGTTTTCCTTACAGAATGCATTGTGCTCCTACGGACTTACAGTCTCTCCGGATTCTTTTTCTTTGTGGCAATATATTCCCCATAAATATTATTTTAACATTCATATCATACGCATCATGAGGTCTGTTAGGGACCAAAGTTTGTTTCTTGATGTTGTTATTTAAGTCCATTCTACTAAGTTGATACAAAGATTTTAACCTTCATATCCTCAGCTAGAATGTCCTTAAATATGTGCAGTTGTAAGATCCCAATTTTGACCCTAAGATCCCTCATGCCATCTCATCATTTGCATTGGCTTTGGGATCACACCTTGGCATCCTCCTTACCCCTCATTCTTTGGGTTTGCATTGGGAGAGATTACCAAGCACATTTGATTGTATCATACTTTATTTTCTTTTTTTTACTAACCAAAATACCAAAAATATGTCTAGCGTAGCTTTGTTTCTTTTGTAGGTAGTGTGTGCATCCACGTGTGCCCTATCAAGCTCACATCTAGGGTTTGAGACCCTCATGGAAATAGATCAATCAAGGAATGGTTTACCATTGGTTCTAAGAATCATATATGGATCCCCCATGTTCATTATCTGCCATTTTGATCAAGAATTCATCAAGAGTTTGAAGCTTGTTTGCCTTGGAAGCCCTAATTCATCTAGGTATCTTGTGTGACTTCCTCAGTAAGTTTCTTCATCATTTGATCAAAAATTTCAAGGTATAGTTCATTATACATAATCTCAATCATATATGATCCTCCATGATCCCTAAAGATCAAGATAACTTTAAGTTTGCAAGTTGGTTCAAGGAGGTTGACCAGAGAAAGTTAACTGGTCAAAACTGGGGTTCCCTAGACCCTATCTCCTACCATTTTTGTCATATGAAAATTATTCCAAGAGAAAAGTTACTCTTTATTACATTCCAAACAACTTTCATGTTGGCATAAAGAACTATTTTTGCTTGGAAAATCATTTTTTATGGTGAAAGATTATGGGTCATTTTGTTGTGCCCTAGTTAGAAGGTCAACTTACAAGGACCATAACTTGCTCATTTTTTATGATATGAAGTCCACCCAAATTTCATGATTAATTTCAATATGTCTTCTCCAACTTTGATTCTTTGCAAAATGTCAAATTCAAATTGCAAGGGCATGTGCCAAGAGGAAACGTTATAGGTCATTTTGGGCCATCACCATTAAACAAGCAATTTTCCTTAACTTCTAAAATGCATAACTCCCTCATGACAAATCCAAATGATGTCAAATTTGTGACAAAATTCAAGATGAATGAAATAGATACAACTTTTATGAAGAAACCATTTTAATTTGGAGCTCATAACAAAAGTTATACAAGGTGGAAGAAGTGGTCATTTGACTTTGTAATTAGAAACTTTTCAACTATGTTTGATTTCTCCAACTTCCATCTCAAAATTCATCATTACCCAAGCTCCAAATGTAAAAATGTTCAATATAAAAGTTGTTCCTCTTGATGCCACCTTTCCAAATAATCCAGGATCACTCCATTTTGACAAGAATTGAGAGGCTTGCGCATGGTTCCTTTGGTGGGCTTCTTTTGGAAACTTTTGCACTCAAATAATCATTTCTTTTTGCATGCTTCCATGTGATGACTTCAGTATCAAATGTGCATAAATTGGAATTGGATTTCATCATTGGTTGGGCCTAATTCAATGCCCATGCACCCATGCATAACATTCTTATTTTTGACATTTTTTGGAAAGGTGCAAAACTGAATTCATGAGCCTATAAATAGAAATGCATTAGCCTCAGGATTATGGAAACACATTGCACAAGCCTTGCCAACTAATCTCAAAACCTTACTCCATAAAATTCCTTGAAGATTTCTTTAAAGTCGAGTTTGAATTTCTCCTTCTAGTTTGAGATTCAAACTCCAAGGATTCATTGTCATTTTCATCTCAATTGATCACTACAAGCAAGAGGAGGAAGAACCAAGTGGATTCACATTGAGATCAGGCCAAATCACTGCTACCCGAAGGTGAATTTTCAGAAACTTCAAGCCTTCGATTCTCTCTCAATTCTCCACCATTCTCTTTATTTTTTAGTTGTCTGAAGTCCTACCAATGTAGGCAACAAGATTGAGTTGCTTTGAGGTCAAATCGAAGCAACTCAGATCGTGTACCTCAAAATTAAATTCCTCATATCTCTTAATATATTTAGAATTGGACAAAATTGATGTCAGATTCTAGCTCCTGGGATTTTTCTTTTTAAAATAATGTCCTTACTTTTCATTTTCTAATTGGTTGAGGGTGGACCAGTCCGGTGAGGTCCATCGGAGAAGATGACCGAAGCTAAGGCTCCGGTGGTGTGCTGGCATTGTCCAGACCATCTGATCATGAAGCCACATTCTAATCTTGGCCCTTCCTTTTGATTACCATTGTTGCATGCACGTTCACTAGGGTGTTTGGTGGATAACGCGTGTTGGCCATCAGATCTGCCACCTCAATTAATGAGGGAGATCTGATGGCCCTCTTTTTTTCTAATTTCTTTTTTATTTCTGATTTTATGTTTATTCCTTTTATTTTATTTTATTCATAAAAAGATTATTTTTAATCCAAAATATTTAAAGATTTTTGGTGAAAGTCCCATATTTTTGGAGCCTTTCTCATGGATGTTGTTTTGGTTCAAGGGTCCATACTTGTGAATGAATGGTTGAGTGTTCTCCAAAGAATGACTTAATCAATTAAAAATCATAACTAACATTTGACTAACCATTGACTAACTTTTTGTTTAATATTGTTTTATTTTTTTAGTCATTTACTTTATGCACTTTAAATTTCAAGTACCTTTATCATTCATTGTCATTTACATTTCATGCGACTTGTTTATGTTTCAAGCCCTTTTCACTTTGCTCATTTGTGTCATATCTTATGATTGTATATATTGTTTGTTTGTTTTGTTTATGGTCTAAGGACTTTAAAATACTCAATAACAACAAAAAACCTTAAAAACATCCAGGTGGACTGTGGAACTTGATATAAACTTTTGGACTTAGAATTAGGCAACATTCCCTATGCTAAAGGACTTGGAAAATACCAACATATGAGACTGAGCTATCCTTGACTATGCCTTTCATATGATACAAGACCTTGGGTACCCTTGATTCATCTGCTACCATATCTCTATGCTTAACGATTATATTGTTATTATTGCATATGTTTGATGTTTGTTCTGAGTTGATCAAGGAATGTTTCATTTGATACATTGGAGGATATTGAAGACTGTTGGCTATTGGATTGATTATTTTAATGTTATGGCTATCTTTATTTAATTCCTTGGTCTTTACATGATGCTTGGATATTGCTTATTGCTTGCTAAAGTCCAAAGGAAAATGGGTTTCTATATGACATTCTTGTCTGTTGGATTGCATCCCATTGGTCAGACTTTTCAACTCTTAACTTTTAATTTTTGTTGTCTAGGATAGTCTCTTCATCTC
This sequence comes from Lathyrus oleraceus, assembly GCF_024323335.1. NCBI lineage: Eukaryota > Viridiplantae > Streptophyta > Magnoliopsida > Fabales > Fabaceae > Lathyrus > Lathyrus oleraceus. The sequence continues at coordinate 6,235,668 of NC_066579.1, read as the reverse complement.
CTCCCATTTATTTAATTTCAAAATATCTCTCTTTTCAAAAACTTTCTTTGCTTGTGATTTCAAACTTAGACATTTTTTAATGATTAGAAACTTTGGCCTTATGCCATTGAATTTTCAAACCTTTTCTTAAATCAAACTTGTGAATAAACTTAACTATATTGACTTTAATTTAAAAAAGATAAAAAGAACTAACAACCCCATTCAAATCTTTGGCCTTTTATGCCTTTTCTTGTTAAACTTTTTGCTAAAATCAATCCACCAACTTCTTTGAAATTTTTACCACGAACTACAGGGTTTTGATCCCTCATTTTTATGTTGGTACGTAGGCGTAAGACCGAAGGTCTTGTCAAACACAAAAATATAATCAATTAATTTTTTTCTCATCCCCTCACTCTATATTTTACCAAACATCATTTACACTAAAAAGATATGCACACAAAAAGGGCTCCCTAGGAGAACCTAAGACACTTTGGGTGCTAACACCTTCCCTCTGTGTAACCAACCCCCTTACCTGTAATCTCTGGAATTTTATTAGTTTTTATTTGAAAACTTCTTATCTTTGATTTTTGTTCGTACTTTTCCCTTTTCCTTTGGAAACAATAAAAGCGCGATGATGACTCTGGTTTTATTGAGGTTAAGCTTATCCATAGTTTGATGTTCATGAATTTACCGCTCCATATGGATCTTTGAAGAGGCAAATCATGGGTTGGCTAAATGAGATAAAACACTTGAATGGGGTATTGGACACATATGAGCGCACCATCAACCTTCTACAGCTAGCTATTGCTACATACCGTACAAATTTGGATAACCTCATAGAGTTCTGCAATAGTGTGGCCAGATATCTGACATGGAGAATGGGTAATGCTTTAGAGGACATGGATAAGAACAAAACAAATCCTTCAGTGTGTCACCTTGTTCTGCTTTGCGAGAGAATGATGCGAAGATTCAAAGACGAGCTAAAAGACCTCAAAGAGCGAGTTGCTAAGAAGACCATTTGATTGTTACTTTGTACTGATTCAGGTTACTGTATTTGACTCAATTTGTTGTACCCTGTTGACTATTGTATTCAATAATTTTGCTTCATTTAAATGAATTGGTGTTGTCCTTTTTGCATCATCCTCTAACTTTGTTTTTTGTTTTTCTATTCATATTACTTTCAAAATGTGTGTTAACAACTGCAAGTTCATAAGAATTCCTGAAAATAAAACAAAATAAACATACAAATTTTATAAAAATGCATCCATACATGCATTCATACATCCTTCAAATACAAATTCATTATGTTTTCTTCCTCCAATTTTCTACCCTGAGTCCTCAACACCACTACAACACTCGAGCCAGAGCTCGTAAAAGGATGGCTGATCAAAACAAGAATTAACAAGGGTGAGTTCAGAACTCGATGGGCACTTAAGTAACAATCATCTCATAGGTCTCTGGTCCTACCCTTGAGCCCCAACCTGCAAGATCTATGGCCATCACGTAGCCTCCTTATGGTCTACCTCCTGGTTTCACGCCCTCGTTTGAAGGAGCCCCGAGCATTATGCAGTCTACCCAACAAACGATACCTTTACCAATCGCCACTAAGGCTCATCCTGTGGTCCATACGATTACTCCACCAATCATCCATGCACATGTACAACCATATTTTATAGATCAACATCAAATATACCATGCTCCTGAATCTTCTGATGAAGAGGACGAAATTCATGATGATATTAAAGGAATAAAAGAGACTTACTATATTCTTGAGAAAAGATTGAGAGCTATGAAAAGAGAATAGTATTTGGTGCTACTTACAGAGAAATGTGATTGGTATCCAGTCTCATGACCCCCATGAAATTCAAGACCCTTGACTTTGATAAATATGAGGACCACTCATGCCCCAAAAGCCATCTCATCATGTATTATCAAAAAATGGTTGCACATGTAGAGGATGACAAACTGATGATATATTGTTTTCAAGATAACTTGAAGGGCGCTTCCTCCAAATGTTACTTGAGCCTTGACCAGAGTTGTATCCGGTGCTTCCAAGATTCATCTTATGCCTTTGTTAAGCACTACAAATATAACATGGATATGGCCCGGGATATGAGACCATTTCTTAACATGTCCCAAAAAGACAATGAGTCTTTCAAGGAATATGCACAACGGTGGATAGAGTTGGCCTCGCAAATTGAACCACCTCTTACCGAGAAGGAATTGGCAGATTGGTTCATAGATACTGTGAAGCCTATGTTGTATGAAATAATGGTTAGTAGCGTATCACAAAGTTTCTATGACCTAGTTTCCATGGGTATAAAGGTTAAGCTTGGAATGAAAAATGGCAAGATGATAACTGCTGTCGAAACTTCCAACAACAATGCTAGGAAAATTTCTGGAGGTTTTCAAAAGAAAAAGGAAGGTGAGCAAATGTTGTGTCTGTTAAAGAAGCATTCATGGAAGAAGCATCATCAACAGTTCGCTTATTAACAATCCACTTATCCTTTGTAGTTTGGTTAATAACCCTATGTAGTCGCTATTGCGCCCACTTACCAGCAAGTAGCTCCTCCTGCTTATCAATAACCTTTTTCTCAAGGGTACCAGCAAAACCCGCTAGCTCCTCCATACCAACCAACATTTGCTACTTATCATTATCAACAACCAAGACCTTAGGCTCCTCAAAACCATAATGCACCAGTCAATCAGAATCGCAATAGGAGGGAAAGAACTCATTTCGACCCAATCCCCATGAGCTACAATCATCTATTCTCGTCTCTGATTTATAAGGGTCTAATTGTTACTAGGTATCTTCCTTTGATACCAGATCCATACCCCCCGGGTATGACCCTAATGCGCATGCAAATTCCACAAGGGAGCACTAGGGCATTTGCTGGAAGGTTATTATGCTTTGAAAGCAAAGGTTAAAGTGCTAATCAAAAGTAAGATCTTATCTTTCAAATATGTGGGCCCAAACGTCAGAAGCAACCCCCTTCCAAGACATGGAGAGTGAAGCCTGAAGCAAGATACCTCATAAAGCAAGTAAAGCAGAAGAGAAAGCACATCTTTGACGATGTTGGTCGTTATTGTTTTGTATTTTGTTATTTCTTTGCATGTTAAGCTCTTTGTTTGCATTTTAATTTGTGTACTCTGAATACTAAGATTAATGAAATGTTTATGCATATTTTGAATTAATCCATTTGTATTCACTCATTTTTTATTTTATGTCAAAAAATAAAAAATAAATTTCTCCCTCTTTACTTGTCTTTATCAAACTGTTGTTTAACAAAGATTCGAAGGAGGACGATGAAAAGAAAATACCTAAAATTTCAGTGGTATGCTTTTTAATAAAACTTTGTCAATAATGTAAGGAATTGTTTCAAATCCCCAAACACTGAAGAGATAAGGAGTTAGTCCTTAGTCAACAACTTTGAGCCTAGAAGTGGGTGTTTCTTTCAGAACCAAAACCATTAATATTAACCAGGGGCATGGTAGTTTTGTTCAGTTAATCTGACTTTGCATTCAAATTGCAAGAGAAAACATCCAACCTAAGGAGATCAATCATATGATATCCTTCGCACACAACTTGAAGTGTCGAAGAAGTCGTGAAAAAGCCAAGAAAAATTATATTGGTTAATCCTCGTCGATCAATAACATGGAAGTCACAACCTTTCAACAAAATCAAAAAAATAAAAGCCCGCTAAGTCAAATACCACAAAATGATTTAGGAAAAATACTAGGGAATCTCGATGGACCGAAAGCTTCAAAAAGCGATCCAGGAAAAAATTAGGGGATCAAAATCAAAAGAAGTAATCAAATCCTAAACAAAAACGAAAAAGAAACAAATAAGGTGACTTCCATTTCAAGAAAATCTCATCTTGAACCCTTATCTTTACCATCACGCCTTCGAACCGTGTCGGAAGTTGAATGTATGTGTTAAATTAACTGAATGTAGGACTGAAGTCATCAAGAAGAAGGGTAGGTTAAAATCAATTTTTGAGCCTCATATCCTTTTGTCTCAGAAACCATGAACCATGCCATATTTACAACCCTTAAAAGACCTAATTAAGGTATGGTTTATTTTGAAAGCATACTAGAGCAAGGTTATGTTAACCTGGCTCCATCAAGATCTTTGATAATCATTTGTATTTATCACATCATCTTTCACTAAGTGAATGGCTAGATCAACATTGTGTTCTGGTCGTTGACCCGTTCACTATATATCATCATCATTTCAATAATGATTGATTTCAAAAGTTTACATAAATATTTCATTAAAATTACCATTTTTGAATGAACACTTTTATTTGCAAGATAACACTTAACATCAAGGGAATTCCAACAAAATGAAGTCAGTTGAGGAACTTGATCATGTGAAAAAAGTCCATTCAGGGGGAAATTACTTTGAGCTTTGGTCAATCTAATCCAACCACCCCCAAATTAAGTTAATCAAAAAGAATTTCTCTTCGAGACTCAGACTGGGGAAAGTCACCACCAAGAGCATTGTGGGTCCGAACCTCCAAAGGACGACTAATCAGAAGTATACTATTCCAAGAATTGGTTAGTCAGGGGTAGACCACCACAAGATTCAAACATTGGGGGAAAGCCATCTAGAGGTCGTCCCATGGAAAGCTGGTTAAAAAACTATTGAAGGTGAACATCTTTAAAGACCCAGAATGGGGTAAGATTGGCTACATAAGGGAAAGTCCTCTCCATGCTTTCAGGTTGCTCAAGCAAACTCTGCCATACATCAACAATTGTTAAGTTCAAGATAAGTGATGGGAAATCAGGGAGTGTGTCCCATCAATCCTCTAAAAGGATCCCCTTGTCTAGTTGTAACTGTCAATCTTGATAGAATTGTCCTTTGAATACATCTATCACAAAATACTTGGTTGATTTGTCGGTGTTAAGGAATCAAAACTCCATAAATAGTCTTTGTAAACTCCTAGTCTACATAGAGTCAACATTTGCATGTATCATTCATATATCATGCATAAAAGAAAATTCAAATCATGCATAATTGAAGTGTAATTCGCGCTCATTTTGTATTGACCCCTGTCTCTTTGGTTGGTCCTATATCGCTTGACCTCAAAGTCCAATTTTGTTTGGTGCCCTTAAACTATAGTCTGGTTTTTGCAGGCATAAAAGTCTAACACTGTCAGGAAATCTTCGTTTGAAGCCATCATATATTATTGATGCCTATGATTAAAGGTTAACACAATTGGCACCTATCAAAATAGATTTTTGTCCGCAAGGTTCCATTTATTTTTTTGGTTCATCTGATGAATTCCCGGATCTTCCTTTTGTTCAGACGTATTTCCAGAACCCCTCTTTGTGTTATCTGGTGTAGTTCCAAATATTACCTTGTCATTCTAATGCATTTCCATAATTCTTTTTCTATCTCTATCCGAAGTATTTCTGAACATGTATGATTTGTTATGATGTATTTCCAGGACCCCCTTTTTCTTTTTATCTGATGTAGTTCCAGATATTCCTTTGTAATTCTGATACATTTTTAGAGTTCTTTCCTTTTTACCCTCTGGTGAATTTCCATATGTGCCTTATCTTTATCTGATGTATTTTCGGATGTGTTTGTCTCTTTATGTATTTCCAAATTGGATTTTTTTGTTCTGACGTATTTCTAGACCCCATTTATTATTATTTGATGTATCTTCAGATATTCTCTTGTAATTCTGATGCACTTCCAAAGATCATTTATTTTTACTCTCTAATGTATTATCGAATGTGTTTATCTCTCCGATGTATTTCTAGATTGAGTTTCGAGTTCTGAGGTATTTCCAAAACTTATCTGACGTATTTTTGAATTATTCCATTGTCTCTCTGATATATTTCCATATTGAGTCTTGTTTTGACGTATTTCCAGAACCCTTATTATGTTATCTGAGGTATTTCCAGATATTTTATCGGACGTGTCTGTCTCTATCATTTTAACGTATTTCCAGAATTTGTTTGACTTACTCGATGTATTATCGGACGTGTCTGTCTCTCTGATGTATTTCCTGATAGAGTGTTGTGTTTTAAGGTATTTCCAGAACCCTTTGCTTGTATCAGATTCATTCATACATATTTCCCTTGTATTTGTGAGTCATTTCCAGAGTCTTTTCTTTTACCCTCTGATGAATTTCCATATTCACCTTTTATCTATCCTATGTATTTCTGGATGTGTTTCAACCTATATGATGTATTTCCATATTGAGTTTTGTATTCTGATGTATTTCCAGAGCCCCTTTGCAATTCCTCAGCGTCATTTCTTCAGCAGATTATTATCCCTAGTGAGTTTTCACCCTCATTATTTTTTTATTTCATGTGGATCATCATTACCATATATTTCCAGTATTCCCCACATGTCCATTCGTCATTCTTCATCCATCATAAAAAATTCCTGCTAGGGTTCATTTCATCTCACATCATATCCCTGGAAAACCAAAACAAAAAGTAAGTCTTTCAGCTCATAACATAGCATGTCATTGCATCTAAGGGAAAAATTCAGGTCTTCTATATTTAAATACCTTTCACCCGAATTCTATGAGGATTACCATCACTCATGCCATGCGGTAAAGATATTTAAATAAGGAAAATTGTCACACCCTAAATTTTGCCACCCCAAATATTTTCATCTACATAGGTTAAGTTATTTGCATATTTTCATCTGCATTAATTTCTCCTCATTAGGATATCATGATCATTTCATCCAATCATTGTTTCCTACATGTTTTTATCATATGTTCCTTCTCCTTTTACTTGGTTCAAGATTAGGCTTTCATTATTATTTTAATTTAAGCTTTGGGCCAAGTCTTTACGATTCAATTTGAAGATAATAAGGTGGCATTTGGAATGACTCAATTTGTGTTTTCATCTTTTATTACTACTTTGTAGTTTATTTAGTCTTTTGGGTTCTAAATTTGGAATGTTTGATCATGGAATTTTAAGACTTAGATTTAGAAAGATGTTTTGAATAAGTTCATTGTCATATGTATCATTGTGTGGTGAGATGTTAGATCTTTTTTATCAAGTTAAGTTTGCACACTTAGGTGATTTGAAGTTTCTTCTCATTAGTTTTTGGTCCATAGAATAAAGTGAGTGTGTTAAGTGTATTCGTAAACTCAAATGAGATTTTTGTTTAAGTTTTGATTTTTTTTAGAATTTAGGCAAGTCACTAATTGTTGGGTACGTATTTCCAAGCCTAATAATATAAAATGTGCATTTAAAAAAAACAAGAGTTCATTTTCTTAAGTTAATATACAAATTTCATGTGATGTCACATTTACATCTTCATGGCCAAATTTTATTTACAAATTTTATAACTAACTCTCTTAATTTTTCATTAGTTTTATCTAACTCTCTGTATTTTTAATATTTGAATAATTGTAATTATTTGAATTATCTACTATTTTCTAAATTGTAATTATTTGAATTATCTACTATTTTTAATATTTTTAAATAAATAAGCTTTTAATTATTATTATTATTACTCTAAAAATAATCAATTATTTAAAAAATAAACCAACAAATAAACAAAATTCAAAGTAAAATTTTGGGGTGTTACAACTCTCCATCACTTGTAGAATTTTCGCCCTCAAAAACATCTTTGAAACAAACACTCATGGACAAAACTCCTTTATTTGGCTTGCTAGCTCTCAAGAAACGTTAGCGTTGCGGTAACATAACCAATGGCTGGTAGCAAAGATAAAGCAAATAACGGTCTAAGAGGATAAAGTACTGACAATATTAACACACATGTCACATGCAAGAGTAAAATAATTATTAATACCTAAGGCCAGATGGACCGACCTGACTTTAATACCAATTATGTAACACCCTAAACGCATCATATATTGTATACAAACGAATGCAAAAAATATGAAGCTAAAACAAAACAGGGTGTCACACATATCTCTCAATATTCAATCTTTAATTCCAAATGTGGAATTTACTTCGAAAATACATAATGTCAAAAAAAAGATATAAAATTTATATACAATGGCAATTTTATAATTATAATGAAAATGAAAATTTTAATGTTAATCATTAATACCTCATTTTTATAAAATCTAGTGTCTAATGTACGCTACTTTTATTACAAATAAATGTTTTAATGTAAGATATCTGCTTTTAAGAAAAATAAGTATAAAATAATAAAATGAATATATATATATATATATATATATATATATATATATATATATATATATATATATATATATATATATTCATACCTGCTTTTAAAAATATTAAATGTGATACCGAAATTTAAGTCTGTACTTGATTTGATTTGGAAAAATTATATACACAATAAATAAATAATTAAAATTGCTGCTTAAATTTAGAAAAGTCCGCTTGTAAAACCTGGAATTGCATATCACATAAAACACTTATGTTCTCATATTAGGATTTCACGACCAATGACTTACAATTGCATCTTCTCTCAATTCTTCTCTCCGTGAGATCAAACTTGAAAAATCCTCTCAAAATATGTTCAGAATCAAAAGCTTTCTCAAAATCAGTTTTGAATAATCACAAACGTAATCCTTTTCTTTTAAGTTTCAATCTTTTGTTGATCAATTTTACTATCGAGTTAGAATCGGTGTTCCCTTCCACTTGCCACACGTTGTCGCGTCAAGATCCTTGTAGTATGTCATTTGACTTATAATTATTTTTCTTAAACCCTCACTTTAATTTAGTTAGTTTTTTTAACTTGTGTTCTTTGGAAATAAAATCTCATATCACTTTGATTCAAAGTTATAACTTTGTTATTTGATACTTGATTTCTAGATATTGTTTGTTGTGATTAGTTCTTAAGCAAGGATAACATATTTTGATTTTCAACATAATGTATTTTACTAATTTTAAATCCATTGGTCATGGATTGTGATAATTATTTTATTTTGATTTGTTTCTGTAATGCAGCTTCATTTTGAAACTGAAGAATCGAATTCAATTTGAACCAACACGTGAGGTATGAAGTTTTAAACATGGTTATGCAAAATATTTGAGTTTAGACCTCTCTTTTTGAATTGACTTATGATATTTAATAATTAATTTTTTTTATTAGGCAAAATATAATTATTTTTCAATCATTTTATTTTTGTAGCAAAAAAATTATATAGATAAAAGTTTATAAAATCTCTCGTCATGTCATACTGAGCTTTTTTCCTCAATAATTTTTATAGGGTCCAGAAGACTAGAACTATGGAAGTAGAATTTTTTTACCATTGTTCCCAAAATATTCACTCATCACTACAATTTAAATAAATTATCCAAACTACTCGGTCACCCTAATAAATAAATAATTGAGCTTTTGGCCTGCAAACTATGAAACTTATATTTTAAATTTCTGTAACATTTTATATTTTACAAATTTTAAATTTATTAGAATAGAAATAAGTCCCAGAAATTTGTTTGACATGTTATATAAAAAAAATTAAGTTATTAATGAAAATAAAATAAAAAATTTAACATGTATAATTATTTATTAAATTAAAATTATCAATTCGTACAAAAAGGTTATCATTATCAATTTGTTTAATATTTAATTGATAATAAAATCAATTGCATCTTTATTAAAAAAAATTCACTCTTAAATAAAATTTAATCAACTTTAATTGTTATACAATAACTTTAATTGTTATATAATTATTTTTAATAAATTTATCCAAAATTATCTTTTTATTGTTTAATTAAAACTTCAACTCTTAATAAAATAAAATTTTGAGAGTTGATATGATGCTTAGTAAAATAAAATTTCATATAATAAATAAAAATTCACAAATAAATCAATTAAACAAATAAAAATAATTTAAATTAAAATTGTGAGGTTAGATGAATAAAATTTAATTATCTTTTTCAATAATTAATTATTTTTTTCACATTTATTTTATATACAGCTGTGGACTCTACTCCAAAAAAAATATAGGGGCGTGAAACATTGGACTTACACACTATTTAATATACTAAAGATTAATTTCATATTATAAGTAACCACACATATTTAATCTTAGTTATTGCCTCGTTGAAAAAAAAATTAAACAGAAACCAAAACAGTAATGAAAATAATAAGAATTGAATGTTATTAAATTTCTTATTTTCTACAACAAATATTATAGAAAATAATAGGTGTTAAAAATACAAACATGTTGATATAAATATGTTGATGATAATGTAGTGGTGTGGGACACACTTCTAAGGTAAATGAATCTTTCAAAATTTATGTTGAGATTTCTCTATTTGTATGTTTACTAAACATAATTAAATTTTTGTTAAATTTTTTTATTAGGGCTATGAGAGGCTATATTGTGAATAAAAAACCTAATTTTATGTCAAATCAAGGTAAGTTAATTATCTTAAATTTATTTATATTGCATATGAATTATATATATATATATATATATATATATATATATATATATATATATATATATATATATATATATATATATATATATATATATATATATATGTGTGTGTGTATTTTATTTATTTATTTAATTTGTATGCACACTAATAAGACAATAGTTTGAATTGTGGTTATTATGTAATGAGAGATATGTTTGATATTATCCGGACAAGTATATTTCAATTATTACCTGAGGTAATAACAAAAGATTTTAATGTTTAATTTATAAATCACATCACTTCATATTTTAATATGTTATCATTTAATTTATTTTATTATTTACATTTGTAGATAAATGATGATCCATCATCATATGACAAGGATATTATTGATAATATCTGATAATTTTGGGCTTTTTTTTTTTACAAATTGATGAAGAACAACATCAACTTGAAGAGAAAGAAACAGAAAATTCGATAAAAGATGACATTTTATAAGAACTAATATTGAATTATTAATTAACATTGTTTTTTAATATGATTTTATTTTTAAATTTGGATTTACACTCTTTGGTAAAATTTGTTAAATTTAAATCAAAAAATTTGAGTTTAATTTTGATTAGTTAAAACAATAATAAAAACTTTGTAGATGTCATATGTGACCTCAACTTGATTTAAAATTAAACAACTAAGTTATGCATTTTTTCTCATCCATTTTAGAGAATAATATTTGTTGATTGTTCATTAACTTTAGTAAAGAACATGTGCGATACATACGCTATACAAACATATAAGAAAAGTTTATACAGCTAATTTAAGAAAAAGAAAATAGATGTGAAAGGTTAGTTTCTGACCAAACAACTCCGTTAAACTTTTAACACTCAATTTTGGAGATAATTGATATGATATATATGTTATACATCTTTTTTAGGTAAAAACAAGTGTCATAAGTTGGTTTCTAATCAAACTACTCTCTATTAAACTTTAATATCAGTTTTTGGAAAAAGTAAGTACGATTTATAAGTGTTCACACCTCTTAAAAAGAGAAAAAAGACGTTGAATGTTAGTTTTAACACCAATATATAATACTTATAACATCAGCTTATCACCGATGTTAAATTGATTTACAATATCTTTTTAAAAACCGGTGTTAAAATCATACTTACAATACCTGTAGAAACAACACCGAAAAAAATCAGGTATTAAATCTCTAAAAAATTGGTGTTAAACCCATTATCTACACTAGTGGATCATTTACACGTTAAAACATCATGAGGCATTACTATAATCACGACATCATGCTTACACATTTAGACCTCGTGAATTGATCATCCTAATAAAGATCTATGTCTTAGCTTTCTAACATAACTGACCTCATCTTAAACGGACTTACAAAACTCAAGTTATGCATGAAACAAGATGACCAATATTGTCATGTATTTTCTGCGATTTATTCAGCTAATTTTGACTTATTGCGACTTATTAGACTTATTTTGACTTATTTCTCAATGTAACAGTTCCAATTTTCTACGTTAAGATTTTGGGAATTTCGTTATTACTATTGAACTTTCTTCTTCAACCTACTCTGATTCCAACTCAACAAATCCCCCCAAATTATCGACCATCATTAACAGTAACATTTTAACCTAATAACAATTCTTACTCATATCCCAAAATATTTCGTTCTCTAAATTCCTCTATGCTTATATAGATTAAAAACATATTCAATTCTATTTATGTTATTTTCACTAAATATCTTAATTTTTAATTAATTTCATCTAACTCCCAGTATTTTATTAAAAATATCGATTTTAACCCAAAATTTCTAAATAATTGTAATTATTTGAATTATCTATTATTTTAAACATTTTAAAATAAATAAGCTCTTTATTATTATTATTACTATTATTTTTATTATTATTATTATTATTACTCTAAAAATAATCAATAAACATTTAAGAAATAAATCAATAATTAAACAAAATCCTAAATACAATTTAGGGGTGTTACTGACTCACCCATGCATGAGGGACTCTTCCTACACATGGGGTGAAGGTGCAAGAAACACAAGAAAGAGGGGTTTGAATTGGATTTCTGGATTTAAAAAACTTTTGTTACCCAATATATAAAACATGAAGGATACTGATAAAGATAAGAAAACAATTACTTTTATCCTGGTTTGTTGTTAACGAAGTTATGTCCAGTCCACCTGCCTCAGTGATTTCGCCTTGAAAAATGACTTAATCTAATAATCAAATTTATTATACAACTCAAATACCAACCGTCTAAGACTTTTTTGAGAAAACCTGACAATACCATAGTCTCTCAAGGGAAACAATCTCATAGACTAACCGTCAATGACTTCTTGAGAATTCTGACTAAACTTAGTCTCTTCAAGGAAACTAACCAAAGTTAATATAACAGGTTGTGTGTTTACGAGATGCTTTAACAAGCAGATACACAATTTAAAACCAAATATTACACTTAACAAAAATATTCAAAGAGTTTATGTTCTAAGTGTATAAGTGTGAGAAACACATCTTTTATCTATCTCTCTATACATTTTTTTTAGTGTAAGCGTTGAAATCTGTTTAGTGCTTCTTCTACTTCCAATATTGAAAGACCTCTTTATATAAATAACAAATAGATCAGTTGGAGGGTGAAGATGGAATATCCTCAATATAATTGTTGTATGAAGGTCACTTCATTTGAAAATATAGAGTGGCGCTTACAGTACAAAGTTGGTGAGGATGATGGGATGTGAGAAGCTTATTTGGTACAAAGTAGAATACTTTGCATATAAATTATATTTGATTTTGTTCTTTATAGACATCAAACAACGTTGACCTTTTGATACAAATATTCTAGATAAATGCTTCTTATGCCAGTGGATTGAAGCTTGAGAAGAGATCAGAGTTTGTCTTCAGAACTTGGTGAGACTTGAGAGTCTTTGGAGTACTGGGTTCTGAAACTTTCAGAAGTTGGTAGTCATAAACTGCATCAAAATCTATCTGACTGGTTTCTGTTCAGAAACGTTGACTTTGATATATCAGTGTTGACTTGATTGTAAATGCGCTTCTATCCTTTGGTTCAGAGTCTGGACATCTTCAAAGTCAGAGTCTATTTTCAATTTTCTACATACTCAGCAAAATAATTAGAGTATAAAATTGTTCTTTATATTTTGTTATCATCAAAACTCAAGGATAATTTTATAATTAAACTTGTTCCAACAATCTCTCTCTTTTTTATGATAACAAAACCATATATTTTGATGAATAATTTTTACTTGGATATTCATATTTATAAAATTTTATAGATAAGTTTGTAAGCTCCCCCTAAGTTTTATAATTAAAAAAATTAATAGTTTCTTCAGAGTAAGGTTTGTAAGCTTTCCCTGAGTACTTATCACATTTTTCTTAGTTTCTTCAGAGTGAGGCTTGTAAGGTCCCCCTAAGTTGAGACTTAGAAAAATAATATTATCAATTTGATTTTAGATTTTCTTGGGTTTAATTAACATCACGAGATATATTAAAATCATATTCATTTTCTCCCCTTTTTTTATCAATAAAAAAATAAAACAAAATAGCATAAGGAAAATAAAATGCAAAACAAAGAGTAAACATAAGAGAAAAAGGAAAATTATTTTTTCATTGAAGAACAAAATAATACAAAAGAAGATAAAAAAACAAGAAGAGAATTTTTGAGATTTTAAAAAGATGAAGGAAGATGGATCTTTTTAGAGAGTGATTTTAGCAAGTGCAAGATGGAATGAAAAATAAAAGGGTTGAATGGGACTCTAAATAGAGAAAGAAAGATTTAAAAATTTAGGAGGGGGTAGGTAAAATCCTAAACAAAGTAGACTCAGCAGGTATCAATACAAGCAGCGGAAATAGAATTTAAACAAAGACACACAACAAGGCACACTTGTCATAAGCTATTATTACTAAACATTAAAAAAAAAACTAAAACAAGATATTTGAAAAGACATAGTAGTTTTAAAAAAGTATATAAATTTTTTTAAAACCACACGCAACCTGCAAGGGGAGGTAAATGAAGATATTTTCCCAATGGGGCACATTAAACATTTAGACGACTTTAATATAGGATATTAGTCTTATTTGCAGCCACGCAAAAATGCTCGATTATACCATTAATATTAAAACTCAGAGTCCAGAAGACAGAAAAACCCAAAAAGGTTCTGACTTTGGACCTTCTGACCAAGAGAGTCTCCTAAGTTTAGAGGGATAACTGGTTCAAAGCCAATATATCTCAGAGTCATATTTTAGTCTTCAGAGTCTACACAAATTGAAAAGATTTTGTTTTATTCGGAACAAAGTTCCATTTTCAGATTTTTTTAGAATAAAAACAAATCTATCTTCAACAAGGTGTTTTATAAAGATGTCAACCTATTGATGGTTCGTATCTATAAATTTTAAATTAATCACACCCTTCTGAATCTAATCTCTTATAAAATGATGTTTGATTTCAATGTGTTTGGTTTAAGAGTGAAAAATAATATCTTTGATAGGAAAATAGCAGAAGTATTATCATAAAGAATAAAAATGTTACTCTCAAATAGTTGATAATCTTCTAGTTGACTTTTCATCCATAGAATCTGAGTGTTGCAATCTGAGTGTTGCAATCAGATGTTGCAATGTATTCAACTTTTGCAGTTGATAATGCTATTGTTGATTGCCTCTTGTTGGACCAGGAAATGAGATTGTCACCTAGAAACTGATAGCTTTCACTTGTGTTATTCCTTTCTAGTATATCTTCAGCATAATCAACATCACAATAACCTACTAACTTGTAATATTTGGATTTTCAATAAAATAAACCGATATTACTAGTACCTTTTAGATATCTAAAGATCCTCTTAGCAGTAGTCAAGTGGGATTCTCTAGGATCTGATTGGAATCTAGTACAAAGACAAGTTGAATAAAATATCAAGTCTAGAAGCAGTCAAGTATAAAAGAGATCCAATGATACCTCTATATACCTTTTGTTCTACCTATTTGATTTCATCTTTCTCCATAATGCATGTTGGATATGTCATACCCCAAAATTTGACCCCATTTACTTTATCCACCCTAGTCTCTTAAAACCACAGTTTGCATCAGGGTAAACCCAATACATGAGTGCCTTATGTTAGTCTCAGTTTATTTGAGTTATCATTTGAGGCCATGTTCCATCCGAGTCCTTCATGAGTGAGTCATCTAGTCAACTCCAATGACCTAAAAGTCAAAGCATAACCATTTTGACTTTTATTACTTTTTTAAGTTCACTAGCACATTAAGGTTTTTTTTATTTGTTGATAATATCACTATTTTTGGTTATTTAGAAAATTTATTCTTAGTATTACTAATTATTATTATTAGATTATCCCTAAAGATTATCCTTAGTAGTTTTTGAGATGCGACAGCTGGAGACTCTGTTGGGAATTTATCCCTAAAGAGTCAAGCCCTTTTAGTTATAGGGTTGTTTATTTATTTGTTTTATTCTTATTTTCATTATTTTTATTATTTATTTGTTTTTATCCTTATTTATTGCATTATTTTATTTATTTATCCTTATTATGTTTATATTTTGTTATTAAAATTCATGGGTTTTATTTCTGTTTGAGAGCAAACTCTATACCAGAGTTTGACAAGAAGAAACATAAGCTTAAGTAAGGGGTCATCCTATTTTGGTCACTGTGGATTCTTATTCCATGGGGTCTTTAATAATGGTTCCGCCTATAGTGGATTATTTCAAAGAATTTGTCATGAGTTGGCTAGCCCGTCTTCATGATGAAACTTTGAATTTGATCCATATAACCTGAACACGAAACTTCATTTATACGAAGGCTCCCTAAGGGATACCCTGTTGAAGTTTTATAATATGAGGGCTATGCCCTATAATGATGATTTCACATAGGGTCTGTGACCTTGGGTTTGTTCTAAAACAACCAAATGAAACCTAGGACATTTTGTAGGAGCCCTCAATTAGGTTATTATATTCATATACCTATCCTAATTAAAATTTACATGATATCTCATATCATTTGCATTAAATTGGGCAATTTTTTGCATATGCTCATCACTTTGTGGGGAATTTCAAAATTTGTTGTAGGTACCCTTTAGATATGGACTCAAATAAAAGAAAGACCATTCACATTAAGGCACAAATGCCTGACATATAAAGCCTGGAGGTTCTCCATGATCAAATATTTGTCTCTATTTGAAGAAAGTTCATACTCATATATGGGATGATCATTGATCTCCCAAAGGTCCCTATAAAGGTGGAATCCATTACTGCCTTAGCTCAATTCTATGATCCACTCTTATGATGCTTTATATTTTAATATTTTCAACTAGCTCATACACTAGAAGAATTCGGTAAATATTTGGACCCTCCAAGGGAGAAAAAGGGACCTTATGTAGGGATTGGACAACTTGTGTAACTTGAGGAATTAGTTGTGACCCAGGGAATACCCGTTGATGACCTATTACTTTGATTTAGAAAGATCAATATAATCCTATCAATTTCTAGTATCGCGTCTAAAACACAAAGCACAAAAATCTTTTATTGGTAGCTGAAGCTACGTGAAATATACCTGAGTGCAACGCACGCTCAAAGATACAACAGAGTCGCCATCGGACTTTATTTATTCTCGAAGGAAAGGGAAAACATCGATAAAACCCCGGGAAGAGAAAAAAGGGTAAGGAAGTCGGTTGTGCAAGGGGAAGGTATTAGTATCCCTCACATCTATCGTACTCAACAGGAACCATTTTGATTGTTCTCTGCTCGAATGGGTGTATTATATAAAGATTACTTGCAAAAGGAAAAAAAAAGGTTTAATAATTAGTTTGCTCGCCAAGGATTCGGACCCTTGTGCCTACGTATCCTCATTATGCAATAAGGAACTCAGAGCTCTGTAGTTCGTGGTAGAAGATACGAATGCGTTGGTTATTTTTATTGAACGATGTCAACATTCACGTTCTAGCAGTTAAACGTTGTTTGTATGCTCGCGCATGAGAGACTTAAGCATTTTTTTATTTGCGGTAGAATGGATGCGCTTGAGTCGCATTCTAGCAGTTAAACATTGAAATTCTGGTGCACAAGTAACATATGTCATATACGATGTCACGATACCAGGATTAGGACATTGTCACAACACAAACAATTATAGTGTTAAAGTAAATAGCAGGAAGTAAATAACACATGTCAATTGTTAACCTAGTTCGGTGCAACGTCACCTACATGTGAGGGCATCCAATCTAGGAAGGAAATCCATTATAATAGTATTAGTTTGAAGTTCTAAACAACTTTTGATTTTACAAACTTCTCACCTAATCACTACTCGTGGAATTTCTATCTAAGACTCTTAGAGATATGAGACCCCTCTCACTTCCCTTCAATCACACAACAGTGATAACAATTTCTAACAATAAACAGAAGACACACTTCCAATGAAATAGAATCCACTCTTGCTTAAAAGCTCATGAGTGATTCACAATTACAATTCAACTAACAGTCCAACTCAAGCATCAAGTTGATATAAGAGTGGCTCACAAACAACAAAGAACAAACTAAACCCTAATAAAGATTATCACATATGCAGCTTAATTATCTTCTTAGGTTTAGAGTGATCCTTTTAGATAGCCCTAGAATAGCATGTGCTTCAGGCTAAATAATCATAATATCTAATCAAATCAAATCAGACTGCTGCACAATCTTCTGCGGAATCAAATAAAATAAAATCTAATGTTTCCTTAAAGGTTTTGACATCCTTTCTTAGTAAATAAGGCAAAGCTTAAACCGACGTTTACTTCTAAAATAAACGCTTCTTGGACCATAAAATACGTGAATCAAATCTTTAAAGAATCTTCACTAATCTCATGCTAAAAAACAAAGCTTACAAGAATGTAAAACCAAAGTACACCATGATGTCATACAAGCATGTCAAGACATCTTGTACAACATCTTGCTATTTCACTTATTTTAACAAAATGCTGTTAATCACAATACAAACAACCTAACAACGGGACTGTTTGTTTTGGCTTTTTTTTTTAAATTATTTTTATAGTGTTACATATTTTGGTATAAAATAAATTTACAAAGAAACTTTTCATAAAAGCTTCAAATGAAAACTTGGTTTGAATAGTTATTTTTAAAATGTTATTTTAACTATTTTATCATTTTATTGAAACTTTTTTTGGATATTCAAAATTTCAAAAAATCACTTAATTTTGAAGATATTTCAAATAGCTTTTCATAAAAATCATTTTTGAGATACAACTTTTTGAAAAAATTGTGATTTTGACTATGTTTTGATCTTCAATAATGTATGTTTATGTTATAGAATGACAAATTTAGTCTTTTAATTTATAAAAAACAAATTTAAAAAAACTTGTAATATTTTGAAAAATATTTTTGTAAAATCCATTTTCAAAAATACAAAGAAAAAATCTATTTTTTAAAGTCAAAACAAACTGACCCAATATCACTACGCCAAATAAGGGAAAAGAGGGCTCTTTTTTTGGCCTATAACAGCGCTTTAAAGCGCCCTCTAATCTGGCGCTGGCATAGGTAAAGACAGCGCTTTTTTTCCTGGTGAAAGCGCTCTCTAAAGTGGCTCTTTAAGCCCTTTAAGGGCCACTTTAGAGGGCACTTTTTAAAGAAAGCGCCCTCTAAAATGGAAACTTTTAAGGGTTTAGAGGGCGCTTTTACTGGAAAGCGCCCTCTAAAGTGGAAACTTTTAAGGGTTTAGAGGGCGCTTTTACTGGAAAGCGCCCTCTAAAGTGGAAATTTAAAGGGTTTAGAGGGCGCTTATTTTGGAAAGCTCCCTCTAAAGTGGGTGGTTATTTAAATTTTTTTTTTAAAAAGCGCTATATTTATTTATTTATTTTAGACAACCTGTATATTGAAGCAGTACACCTAAAACTGTATAATTTGAAGCTCTTTTTCACACATTGCAT
Organism: Lathyrus oleraceus; assembly: GCF_024323335.1. Taxonomy (NCBI): domain Eukaryota; kingdom Viridiplantae; phylum Streptophyta; class Magnoliopsida; order Fabales; family Fabaceae; genus Lathyrus; species Lathyrus oleraceus. The sequence goes on along the minus strand of NC_066579.1, from coordinate 6,216,376 downwards.
TCAACAAGCCTTATATACAACAATCCATACATATACAACAATCCACTGATATATAATCGTTTAACTTCTAAAGATTCTAAATATACAACCAATTCATAACTTAAAAAGAAATAAAACTAAGTAGCAAAAGCATCTCTGAGATGTATGTTTTTTTTGCTAGCCGCAGTCTTCTTAGCAACAACCTCTTTTTGTTCAATATCAATAGCATGAACCTAAAATATCATAAAATTAGTTAGGTGAAGTATAAGATCAAGAATTAACATTTTCTATGCATAAATATCATATAATTGTGTTTATACCTTTTTTTTATGCAACTGACTCGATTTGCTGTAATAAAAGCCATTTTACCTGTAATAAAGAAAACAATTAAAATCATTTGACCTGTACCTTTTTCACTAAGTTATCTTTCTTTTCTTGGTTGGAATATGTTCTACATGTCTCTTAACAACACGGACGGTTGGATTGATCCAAATACCCTCATTATGATCATTTCTAATATATGAATCATTTGATATAATATTCTCATCTTGATCATTTCTGGTAAACGATTCAATCTCAACATCAATATCACCTTGATCTCCAGTGTTTTCATCAATTACTTTGTTGGAAAAAAGAACTATAGACCATTTCGTACTTTTCGGATCATTGACATAGAACACTTGTCTAGCTTGAGAGGCTAGAATAAAAGACTCATCTTTGTATCCCACCCTATTAAGATCCACTTGCAAAAATCCTGACTTATCCATTCGAATGCCGTTATTATTTTCAACCCACTTGCAACCAAATATAGGAATCTGAAACTTCTCATAATCAAACACCCAAATGCGCTCGATAACACCAAAATACGACAGATTTGCAAATTTGGGGTTTAAGTCCTTCACACTTGATATGTGCATTGCTTCAGCTACCACGGTGACACCACTATTCTGCATAGTACTTTTATCATCTTGTTCTTTGGTATAAAATGTGTATCCATTAATCGCGTATGCGCTATAAGAAAAAACATGGAAACTTGGACCATATGCTAAGCATCTCAACCTTTCTGTTATTGAAGCGGGATCTGAATAATACTTTGAATAAATATGATCCTTAAACCAAGGTATAAAACATCGATTGTGCTCTCGTACTATCCAATTTTCATTTCTATTGGGATTTAAACCTCGGAGAACATCCTTGTGAATTTCAACATACGGCTCAACCTCATTCTCATGGAGGTAGGTTATAAATCATAATAATCACAGGCCATGTACTGTGTGAGATACTCTGGATACCGTGTGGGTTCATTCCATCAGTAGATAATGCCAAGCGAAGGTTTCTTGATTCTTCTCCAAATTCAGGATAATCATTATCAATTTTCAACCACTGTGGTGAATCTGCCGGATGTCGATACTTTCCATCTATAATTCTTTCATCTGCATGCCAGGTCAAGTGTCTTGAATCGGTTTCACTACGAAACATGCGTCTAAATCTCGGAGTAACAGGAAAATACCACAAGACTTTTGCTGGAGACAACTTGTTCTTATATCACGAGACACCGCATTTAGGACACTCATTTAACGATGCATACTCATTTCGAAACAAAACGCAATCGTTTGGACATGCATGTATCTTATCATAGCTCATGCCAATAGAGCACAACATCTTTTTGGTCTCATATGTTCGATTGGGAAGAACATTATCCTCAGGAAGCATATCTTTCAAAAGGGCTAATAACTCTGTGAAACTTTTATCCGACCATCCATTGCCCGCCTTTAAGTTGTACAACTTTAATACCGCAGACAATCTTGTGAATTTAGTGCAACCATCATACAAAGGTTTCTCTGCATCACTTACCAACCTCTCAAACATTTCGGGACAATCCTTAAGATCTCCTTCAAGTGCTTCTGCAATCTCTTCAACTCGATCACAATCATATGTATCTGCGCCACTATAGTTTGAGGCATAGGTCGTACTATCCCCCGGTTCAACATTCTCGTTACTTTTCTCACCATGCAAATTCCAACATGTATAACTTCGATCAATTCCGTGCCTCATTATATGCGATGTCAACTGAACTGCGTCAACCCGTTTCCCATAACAACAACCCAAGCAAGGACATATCATTCTACTGGGGTCTTCGGCGTGCGCAACGACAAACTTAACGAATTCTGATACCCCATTCTCGTACTCTCTCGACAATCGATTGGAAGACATCCATGTATTATCCATTACTAATTAGAATAAACAAAAAACAATTTCAGAAGAGAAACCAAAAATGGGATGAGACAAAACAATTTCGCTTTATTAAGTTAGTCTCTGTGCAGGGCATTCATGTCTCCAACAACAACCCAAAACCAAAACAATTTTGGTTTATTGAGTTAGTTTCTCAACATTTTCAGATATCCCTGACTTCAATAGCATGAGAATGTATGAACCATGCATTAAGCATTAATGGTATGCACTAATTTGTAGCATAGTTATATATCATCATATAGTTTTTACAAAAGATAAACATTGACTAGAAAATATATATGTAGAATTGTATAATGGTCTAACTGAAAGCTAACAGAAGAATAGTCGACTCTAATTTACTCTATCAAATAACATCCATACCTAAACTTCTTAAGTTACTAGCTACGCTATGTATGCTAGAATAAATACACTCATAAGTTGCATAGTGTACCTTTGATTGGTAGAAGGTGTTTTAGATATTGCTGCCTCCTTTTTCTACATTGAGAAACAAATGGAACAGTTGGTGAAATTTAACCCATAATGCCTAGTCTCCATTGCTAGCATTGCAACACAATAATTATTGTTGAGAATACTCAATAAATGTATGAACCAAGACAAATGAAACCAAAAATGAACAATAGCGAACGTCAGAAGAGAAACCAAGTAATATGAAGATTAGAAAAATACCTATGGTGTCAAAATCGAACAGCTAACAACGAATTAATAGAAAGAGGAAACGTCGTAGATCTAGCAAAGGTGGAAGGAGAACGCCTTAGAAGTAGCGAAAATCGTAGCAGTGAGAACCCTAACGTGAAAAAGAACGAAAATAACAGAGAGTGAAATAACAAAACGCGCAGTATGTTATAATTTTAATGTTTACTAAAGGGGACCTTAGAGGGCGCTTGGGGAAAAAAAGCGCCCTCTAAAGGGGGCCTAAGAGGGCGCTTATGAAAGCGCTCTCTAAGGCTTTCCAAAAGCGCTTTATAAACTGGAAATGCACATGGACTTATAGAGCGCTTTTTTAAAAGCGCCCTCTAAGGGTAACCTTAGAGGGCGCTTTCTAAAAAGCGCCCTGTATTGTTGTCCCTCTATCTCCTCCTTATTTTTTCGCTTCACCTTAGAGGGCGCTTTATTACAAAAGCGCCCTCTAAAGTGCGCTGTCTATTCCAGTTGTTCGCTCCTTATTTTTTCGCTTCACTTTAGAGTGTGCTTTTGTAATAAAGCGCCCTCTAAGGTGCGCTGTCTATTCCAGTTTTTGGCGTAGTGTATCCCCCTTTGGAATTTTTTTGCTAAAACAATCTTTGCAAAATATATCTTGTAAAAACCAATAAACTCAAGAGAAATTCTTTAAAGAAAAAGTACAATAAATAAACTTGGAACTTCTCCAAGATACATCAGAGGAATATGCAGTAGAAAAAGATAAAACCCAACCTCACATAGAATGTCACATCAAAGAGAAATAAACTCTCATGACATATACTTTATGTAGAGAAAAATAAATTCTCCGAGACAGGATGCCAAGATATTTTGTCTGACTTAACAACAACCAAACAACAGACATGAACTACCACTAAGTAAACATGTCATCATTAAGTTAGAAGAGAAAACACATATGCTCCTCTAAATGGCAGAACAGAGGCAAGAACTACTCCCCTTCCATTAGTACTCCCCCTTAAGGGGCAAAAAGCATAACATGGCATAGGCAAAAGAGAGCAAAATACCAAATAACCACACCATTACTCCCCCTTTTTATCCAAAATATTGACAAACAATCATAGAAAAACTGAAAAAGAGGTAGTAGAGCATACAAAATATTATGTTAAAGACGATAACCACTAAAAACGCTCAAATATGCAGGGCATAACCCATAAAACAAATACAGAAGTAATAATCAGACCATATCAGATGTTAAAACTAACATTTGTTTCAGTAGCAACATCTGCATCAGAATTCTCATCCTCATCATTTTCTTCTTCCACATGAATAACCATATTACCATCAGTACCCTCCTCAGTTAAAGCTTTGATCAGTCTTTCTAGTATGATTTTCATTTCAGTGCAAGTTTTGATAGTTTCATCCAAATCCTTGCAGGTATCTTTCAGTCCAACAATTATTCCATCCTTTGAGGTTGAGCTGGCAGTTTCCTTACCAGATGTCATGACAATGTTTGGGACATGTGTCCCTGCAAACAACCTATAATGCAAGGATAAAGGAGACTCAGGTTGTTGACTCAAAATTATTCCACAAATTAGAGAGGGAAAATCAATAAGAATTTTTACAGCAAAAGTACTAGCATGCTTTAGGGTTTTCTTAAAGATATAAGACCCAAAATCAAACTTGGTTTTGGTTCTAACAATGTAAATGAATTTACCCAAACTTGTACTATGGTTGAGGTGTGATTTGTAGGAACCTAATTGGCAGCTCCTATCCTATGAAGCACATCATACTTCACACTCAACTTGCTAGTTGATAGATTTCCCTTTATTGGCCATTGTGACACCAATTTGGCAGTGATTTCTTTGTAAACAATGTTATCAGTTACTTCTACTTCAACCTGCTCATCCTCACACCTCCCCATAAACATGTTAATCACCTAAAGAGAAAACTCCACACATATACCTATAACATACTCCTTTTTGTACTCCTTACTCTTCTTATTGTCACAATCCGTATGAATGTTCACAACGAATTCCTTTACTAGCATTTCATAATACTTACGAAACCTGACAACACTCTTCATTAATCCTGCATTCTCAATAAGACTTATTACCTCCTTATATTCAAGGGCATCCTTAACAAGTTCTCTTTCCAAAGCCAACCTCCTTTGGTACATAAACTTTAGTTTTTCAACATTCTCAACAGAGTGAAAAAAGATGTTGTCAATGGGAACTTCAGGCACATTAGCAGGGACTTTTTTCCCAACAGCTTTCTTTAGAGGCATCATGTCTTGAACATTCAGTTCTACATCATACTCATAGTCACTTGAAGGTGTTTCCTTCCTTTTATTAGTAGGAGTCACAACCTTTCCCTAACCTTTAGTAGGTCCAACAACAACACTTTTCTTGGGAGCTTAAATGCCTTGCTTGCATATGCATCATCCCTCCATGTTTTATTCCTTAATCTTTTAGCAATACTCAGAGCCAATCTCTTTCTAATAGGCTCATCATCAGAATCTAGATCATCAACATTTATAATATTAGTATATTTATCCTTCTTCACACTAGTAATTTCTTCTTCTTCAGACAAATTTTTCTCCTCATCAACATACATACTTTTATCGTCAGGGTCATCTTTCTTACTATCAATTGGAGTTTCGTGCACCACTAAATGGAGGGAAGAGGAAATATTGTTTGCACACCTCCACATCAGTAATTGCTATAACTCTTTAAATATGCATATTCCCAATTTACCCCTTAACTTCTCAAACTGATTTGCATCCAAAGCTTTAGTAAATATATATTCCAGTTGCTTCTCAGTGGTCATATGCTCAAGAGTAACAATTTTGTCCTCAATAAGATCCCTAATAAAATGGTGATAAATATCAATATGCTTTGTTCTTCTATGTTGAATGGGATTCTTGGATATATTGATTGCACTCAGATTGTCACAATATAATATCATGATATCCTGTTTGACATTATATTCCTTTAGTATTTGTTTCATCCAAATCAATTGAGAGCAACTAGTTCTTGTTCTAATATACTCATCCTCAGTTGTAGACAGGGACACGCAATTTTACTTCTTGCTGAACCACGAGATAAGATTGTTTCCCAAGAAGAAACATCCTTTAGAAGTACTTTTTCTATCATCGGTATTACCTGCCTAGTTTACATCATAATATCCTACAAGCATGGAATTAGAACTATGAGAATACAACATACCATACTTACTAGTACCATTGATGTATTTCAAGATCCTCTTCACTTGAGTAATGTGACTGATTTTAGGCTCAGCCTGATATCTAGCACATACTCCTACACCAAAATTGATGTCTAGTTTGCTAGCTGTAAGATACAAAAAACTACCAATCATACTCCTGTATAAACTTTGATCCATATCAAGACTTCTAAGAGCAATCTTATGGATTCAAGACGAGCAACAGGTGAAAAAGTCTCATCAACATCAACCCCTTCAATTTGAGTGTATCCTTGAGCAACAAGCATAGCCTTATTTTTTATCACAATTCCATTTTCATAAGATTTGTTCTTATAAATCCATTTTGTGCCAATAACATTCATCCCTTAAGGCGTAGGAACCAGGTCCCACACTTCATTCCTTTTGATCTGCCTTAGTTCTTCTTACATAACATTGATACATAATTTATTAGTCAAGTCCTCTTTCACATTTTTAGGTTCCAATTTTGAGACAAAACAAGATTTGGATATCACATCTTTGGATCTAGTGGTAACCCCTTCATCAAGATTTCCAATAATAAGTTCCTTTGGAAGATCTTTATGAATTCTGATAGAGGGACCTTTGTTGGCTTGAGGGTTATTTAATTCAGTCCTTGCTGGCTCAATGTTGGACTCAACGTCTTCCATATTTTCTGAAGCATCAGTCTGCTAAGATAATGTTCCAACATCTTCATCGACATCAGTCTCTCTCATAATAATTGAATCATCAACCACAACATTAATAGATTCCATCATGACCTTCGTTCTGGATATAAATACCATGTAAGCTCTGTTATTTGTAGAGTAACCAATAAATATCCCTTCATCATTTTCGGGATCCATCTTTCTCCTCTGTTCACGATCAGCCATAATGTAGCATTTATTCCCAGACACAAGAAAATATTTAACAGTAGGTTTCCTTCCTTTCCACAATTCTTAGAGAGTAGATGATGTACCAGCTCTCAGAGTAACACAATTGTGGATATAGAAAGCAATGTTCATTGCTTCAACCCAAAAATGAAAGGAATACTTTTTTCATGAAGCATGACTCTATCTGATTCTTGTAATGTTTTGTTCTTGCGTTCTACAACTCCATTTTGCTGAGGAGTGATGAGAGATGAGAACTCGTGACCAATACCTTTAGAAAAACAAAATTCAGAAAATTTTTCATTTTCAAACTCCTTGCCATGGTCATTTCTGATTCTGACAATCACATTTTCCTTCTCTCTTTGAAGGCGTTGGCAAAGGTCTTTGAATACATCAAAAGTATCTGATTTTTCTTTGATAAAATTCACCCAAGTAAACCTTGAAAAATCATCAACAACCATATAGACATACTATTTTCCACCAAGAATTTTAACTTGCATAGGCCCCATTAAATCTATATGAAGAAGTTCTAAAACTTTGGAAGCAGTCTGATGTTGCAACTTTGGGAGTGACATCTTGGTTTGCTTCCCAATTTGACACTCACCACAAACTTTACCCTCCTCAATTTTGAGTTTTGGTAGACCTCTAATAACTTCTTTAGACATAATCTTCCTCACACCTTTGAGATTCTAATGTCCAAGCTTCTGGTGCCATAACTTGACTTTATCTTCCCTAGACATTAAACATGTGAAAGTATAAGCAGTTTCTTGTGATGCCCATAAATAGAAATTATCTTTATACCTAACTCCCCTCATCACAACTTCATTCTTCTCATTGGTAACCAAACATTCTGGCTTGGTAAAATTGACTTTTAGACCTTGATCACATAACTAACTAATCATGATGATATTAGCAGTTAATCCTTTTACAAGAAGAATATCGTCAAGTCTAGGAAGTCCGGTACACACTAACTTTCCTATCCCTTTAATTTCACCTTTAACTCCATCATCAAAAGTGACAAAACTAGTGGAACAATACTTAATGTCCACTAAATACTTATTGACCCCTGTCATATTATCATACCCTAATTTTTACCCCTAAGATTTCACATCATTTGCATCATTTTCATAGAATCAAGGTCACAAATAATGGTTATATTTATGTTTTGTTAACCCCTTGAAAATACAAAAATCTATCTTACTTGCTTTGTTCACAAGTTAGGATTTTGCACCAAGGAGTTCAAGTGGTTGACCAATCAAGATTTAGTATGATCCTCAACATGTCAAGCTCATCTACTCACCCATTATGATCAAGAGATTCCCTCCATAAATAATTAGTTTGAATTTTGCATCAACTCAAGTTCATCAAGCTACAATTCATTAGATGCTTCAAATTAGGGTTTTGGTCAAAGTCAGATTGATTTTGACTTTTTAACCAAAACATGATCTCATGCCTTGAAACATGATTAAAAGGTCTCAAATTCTTCCTTATAGTCTACTCATGTGATTCAATTAGCTCAAGAAGTTTGATCTATTGATAGTTGAAGAATTTTGGTTCAATTGATAAAGAGTCAACAGATGCTCAAAGTCAAAGTTTGACTTTTAATATTTTTGGTCAACTATGGGTTCCTCAAGTCAAGGATAAAAGAAATATGGAACTTTATTGAATTTGATCAAGTTAAATCAAGTAAATCAAGAAAATATAAATACTTGTCCAAATTAGGGTTTTGAAAAATTCTCTTAGTTCCAAAATTTCATGTTCAAGTGACCAACTTTTCAATATTGTACCTTCTTCTTCAAGCATCCATTTCAGGAAAACAAAGGCTTCAATTAAAGATGATGTTTGATACTACAAGAATATGAAAATTTGAGGCCAAAATCTTTCTTGAAGTGGAAGATATTAATGGTGAAAGTTGAGGTTTCAAGTTGCTGAAAATTTCAAAACACTCAGAATTTTTTTTCTAAGTCTTTAGCCTTTCCATGTGCATGACTTTATGAACAATTTGCCAATAATCCAGGCAACCATTATTAATGCTTGAGGATTTCATTTAAATAGAATACTTCCTACTTCATCTTGGTGAAAAATTGATTCAAAAAGCCTTTGTCAATTGAGAGAAATGAGTGGCTAAAGTGGAGGTCTCATGTTGTTGATCAATGGCCAAAAATCCAAAACTTTTCTAAGTGTTTTGTTCAGTTTGGTTCATACAGATTTGGAGACAACTTACGGCATTTTTCAAGCATTTCCCTAGATGATATCAACATAAGATTTGATGTATCCCATGATATCTGCAAATTGATACCAAACTTGAGCCAAATTGATCTTTATTTAAGGGACAAAAGTTTGCTCCAATAGTCCATCTTGATTTACATTTTGTGCACTACATGAAAAGTGATTTTGGATCAAAACTTCGTCAACAAGTTATGAGATTCATTCTGAATACTAGAGGTAGCTTGTCCAACCAAGAGAAGAAACTTAGAAATGTCAACTTGCAGCCATGCTAGAGAAAAAGGCTACTTTTACCTTTCACCAGCTTTTTGGTTTTTGATCAATATCCATTGAACAATGCCAACTCTTTATCCAACTTGGTTTAGCTAATTCTCTATAAATTCAGCATTCCATTCATCATCTAGAGAATAAGAAACAAAAGAAGAAACACCAGAAGAAAAAAAAAACTCATCCAAACTCCGAATCACTTTGTGCCATAGCTTGAAAACTCCACTAAAGCCATTTTTCAAATTTTTACTCATCCTTCACTTTCCTTCCTTTTTCTCCACAAACACCTTTCATATACCTTACATAAGCTCATGTATGCATTAAACACAAGTTATAGTACCTCAAACTCCATAATCAAACTTTATTTCTTCCATTTGCTAGATTCGCCCAAAATGATTAAGAAGGTTTCAAGTAATTCTAAACACACCATTGCACTCCTGGGAACACAAGGAAGCTAGAGGGATTATTATTTTTCATCTAGAAGTGCGTTTGAAGATGCAATGGATACACTCAGTTTGGTAAAATTTTCATATTTTGATCTCTACCATTTAATAATCATTTCTGCTCATTCTTGTTACCATTATGCTTGTTATGATGCGAGGAATGAAAGTCCCATGAAAATGGACATCAATTCATCTTGTATGCGATTTAATTTCATTTTGAAATGTTAGATCTTCTCTGAATTTTCTTTGAAATTCGTGAGTTAGGGTCAATATAAATGAAATCTAATGTTATATTTGGATTCCCCATGAAATTCTAAGCAAGATATTATATTCACATGTTTGATTTGGTATAAAAACGAGAAAGCTTTGTTTTAAAAAAAGTTACAGTAATGTCACGAGGAAGAAGATGAAGTTTTGTATTTTTTTTTAATTTTGTTTTAATATATTTTATGTTGGATGCACCCTGTAACGGAAATCCATCATTGGCATATTGGTTAATGTGTTGGTCTAGCGTGTGTTTGTGACATAGGGGTCACGGGTTTGACCCCTCCTAGACCCCATTTTGCTCATTTTCCACCTTTTTCCCTTGTTTTTCCTCCTTTTCCTCCCTTTTTCTATTTTTATTTTTATTTTTTCTTTTATTTCTTTTAATATATTTTTTTACCTTTCTTTTATATATTTTATATCAATATTGAAAACTCAAAAAAATATTTTATATATTTATTTTCTTTTCTATATTTTCATATTTTAAAATAATACTTATTTTGTTATTTAGTTTTTAATTTTATATTAAACAATAAAAAGAACCTTATTATGTATTCCTTTTATTTTTTCATTTAAGTATGCTTTAATTCAATTTTTCCCATGATTAATTTGCTCCCATTTTGATCCATATGTGTTGAACACCTTGATAATACTTGGACTTTGACTTGATGGTAACTTGTTTGTTTGATTTGTGCTTGAAGTACAAGGATGTTTATGGTTGATGACTTGCTTTGAAACCCTAATGTATGAACCTTAGAGGCATGAACCCTAATGACTAGAACCCTTGTATGATGTTAATTTTTGTCATAAAATGATGCTTTAATGTGCTTTAAACTTGCTCCTAAACATTGATTTAGTCTTGATGCATGACCTAGTTGATCAAGGTTTAACATGCTTGTATGCTCCTTATAGGTCCACTTTTAAATGCCTCGGTCATTGCTTTACATGTCTTGTTATTGATATCATGATATATCTTGTTAGATGTTTTGACTTGATGAACTTTGCAAAATTATTCTTGAGGCATTTTTCCTTGTATGCTTGTATGATCCATGTGTTATGAACTATGCTCTATGCCATGCCTTTTGCTCCATTCTTTATTAATGGCCTTGTTTGGTGTCTTAAGATGTTTAAGCTTGATACATGGTAATGATTTTGTTCATATGCTTGCTTAGTGCATAATGTTAATCCATGATATTTCTTGCATGATACTTGTGCTTATGTTTCAATCCAAGGGAAAGATATTATAGTTGACTTATTGTGTGTATTTGTAGCTTTCTTTAACCACCTTGTGCCCTTTACCCCCTTTTAAACCCTAGTCCAATCTTAGGATTTTTCAAACTTGAACTTCTTTCATAAAAAACCTTGACTTTAGGTCATTGAATTTTCAAAATTGCTTTCTTCATAAATGCTTCAAAACACTTTAAGCATATCAAACTCTTTATATAAGACTAAAAAACACAAATCTCATTCAAAACTTTTGCCACTTGGCTTTTTCACTTTAAACCCTATTTCAAAAGAGACCATACATGAATCATCTTTATAGTTGAGATATAAATCTCCTACCCCATATTAATGATTGAAATTGATGTTGACTCTTTTCCATATGAAGGAGTTAGTTGCATACTTGTAGATTCTATATCCAAGTTGGAGCCCTTCCTTCATAATGATGCAAAGATCGATCTTATCATATTTGTGGTGGTTTAGATGAGTATTCTTCTTAAGATGACAACTTGTATCTTCTTCTAAAATAAACCAAACAAACTCTTTTGTTATTTGTACCCCGAGCTACGAGGTTTTGATCCTTCGTTGGTACGTAGGCACAAGACTTCATGTCTTTCCAAATCAATTTTTTTTTATAAAAAAACACTTCTTTTCTCATCTCCCCAATCTTTTAGCAAATTTTTTTTAAACAAACACAAATATTTTCAAGAGGTCCCTAAATGATATTATAGATACTTAGGGTGTTAGTACCTTCCCTTAGTATAATCAACCCCCGTACCTTAGAACTCTTATTTGCTTTGCATCTTAGCCTTGCTTTTTGCTTTGCATATTCATTGTGGGTTTTGATCTTTTCCCTTTCCCTTGGAAACAATAAAGTTTGGTGGTGAACTCTAGTTTTGTGAGTCAAGCTAATAAAATAGCTTGGTATCCAATTCTCACCGCGACACATATGTTTAGAACATCCATTGTCAAAGTACCAGTCTTCTCTAGATGAAGCTCTAAAATAAGTATGGGCTATAATACAAGTATCAACAACCTTAGGTTTCTACTCCTTTCTAATTTTAATCATCACATGATTAGCCCTAGGATATGTTGGTTGTTTTGGATAACCATACAGTTTGTAATAGAAAGGCTTTATATGTTCATATTTACCACAGTAATGACATTTCTGAGGCAAAAGTTTGACTTTCGTTTGAGTTTCCTGATATTTGGCAGGATGTTATAACATTTGGTCGGACACCATGGGCTCATGCTTCCTTTCTGGAGGAACAATTTTTGTCACAACGGTTTTTCCTTTCGGAGATTGGTAATCAAAACTTATACCTTTTAAGTTTCCATCCCCTTTTCCAACTTGAATAATTTCATCTAACATATCAGACCCATTGTTCAACATTCTTACTGATTTGGTCATGTTTTCAAGTTTAGAATTCAATAGGGTTACCTCATTTCCAATATCAGCGACAATAGATAAAATTTTCTATTTTTCAGCCTGCAGTTGAGCTATGGTTCTCTTATTCTCTTCTCTTGTCTTAGACACCACTTCACTTCTGACACAAAGATCTTTGTAGGAAGCATCCAATTCTTCATGAGTGATATCCTCATCACAAGAGTTTTCATCAGGTTCATATCTACTAGTGAAGGCTATAACATGCTTAGCAGTTTCATCATCAGTTTCACGTTCAGAATCATCATCAGACCAAGAAACAGACAAGCCACTCTTTTGTTTCTTGAGATACGTGGGACATTCTGATATATTGTGACCAAAACCCTCACATCTGTGAAATTAAATACCTTTTCCTTGATTGGGCTTTTACTCTGTTCTTGATTTTCTATGAGAACCATTGTTCTTACTGATGTCGAATGACATGTTCTTAACATTATGTATTGACTTCCTATCCATTTTCCTCAACACCTTATTGAATTGCCTCCCAAGAAGCACAATGGCATTAGAAATTACTTTATCAGTCTCCAAGTGACATTGATCTTCTTCATCCTCAGTGTTGGAGATAAAAGTTATGCTATTGTTCTTCTTTTCAGATCTATCACTGATAGCTAATTCAAAAGTTTGAAGTGACCCAATAAGCTCATCCACTCTCATGTTGAAAATGTCTTGGGCTTCTTCAATAGTTGTGACCTTCATATCAAACTTCTTAGGCAACGATCTGAGAATTTTTCTAACCAGCT